>NC_038244.2:24754173-24755604 GCF_000004515.6 Glycine max
TTTGGGTGGAGGATGCATGAACGAAACGCAATTCATGGAGCTCCTAAAAAAAGGCGAGAATGGAGGATTGCACTAGAGGGTCCTCACTAGTCAATCATGAAGCATAGCTCCAAACTCTTTGGGTGGAGGATGCATGAACAAAAACGCAATTCATGGGGCTCCGAAAAAAAGGGGAGAATGGAGGATTGCACTACAGGGTCCTCACTAGTCAATCATGAAGCATAGCTCCAAACTCTTTGGGTGGAGGATGCATGAACGAAAACGCAATTGGTGGGGCTCCGAAAAAAAGGCGAGAATGGAGGATTTCACTAGAGGGTCCTCACTAGTCAATCATGAAGCATAGCTCCAATCTCTTTGGGTGGAGGATGCATGAACAAAAACGCAATTCATGGGGCTCCGAAAAAAAGGCGAGGATGGAGGATTGCACTAAAGGGTCCTCACTAGTCAATCATGAATCATAGCTCCAAACTCTTTGGGCGGAGGATGCATGAACGAAAACGCAATTGATGGGGCTCCGAAAAAATGGCGAGACTGGAGGATTGCACTAGAGGGTCCTCACTAGTCAATCATGAAGCATAGCTCCAAACTCTTTTGGCGGAGGATGCATGAACCAAAACGCAATTCATGGGGCTCCGAAAAAAGTTGAGGATGGAGGATTGCACTAGAGGGTCCTCACTAGTCAATCATGAAGCATACCTCCAAACTCTTTGGGTGGAGGGTGCAGGAACGAAAACGAAATTCATGGGGCTCCGAAAAAAAGGCGAGGATGGAGGATTTCACTAGAGGGTCCTCACTAGTCAATCATGCAGCATAGATCCAAACTCTTCGGGGGGAGGGGGCACGAACGAATAGGCAATTCATGGGGCTCCGAAAAAAAGGCGATGATGGAGGATTGCACTAGAGGGTCCTCACTAGTCAATCATGCAGCATAGCTCCAAACTTTTTGGGTGGAGGATGCATGAACGAAAACACAATTCATGGGGCTTCGAAAAAAAGGCGAGAATGGAGGATTGCACTAGAGGGTCCTCACTAGTCAATCATGAAGCATAGCTGCAATCTCTTTGGGTGGAGGATGCATGAACAAAAACGCAATTCATGGGGCTCCGAAAAAAAGGCGAGGATGGAGGATTGTACTAGAGGGTCCACACTAGTCAATCATGAAGCATAGGTCCAGACTCTTTGGGTGGAGGTTGCATGAACGAAAATGCAATTCAGGGGGCTCCAAAAAAAAGGCGAGAACGGAGGATTGCACTAGAGGGTCCTCATAAGTCAATCATGAAGCATAGCTCCAAACTCTTCGGGTGGAGGGTGCACGAACGAATACGCAATTCATGGGGCTCCGAAAAAAAGGCGAGGATGGAGGATTGCACTAGAGGGTCCTCACTAGTCAATCATGAAGCATAGCTCCAAACTCTTTGGGTGGAGGATGCA
>NC_038244.2:24755704-24756659 GCF_000004515.6 Glycine max
CTAGAGGGTCCTCACTAGTCAATCATGAAGCATAGCTCCAATCTCTTTGGGTGGAGGATGCATGATCAAAAACGCAATTCATGGGGCTCCGAAAAAAAGGCGAGGATGGAGGATTGCACTAAAGGGTCCTCACTAGTCAATCATGAATCATAGCTCCAAACTCTTTGGGCGGAGGATGCATGAACGAAAACGCAATTGATGGGGCTCCGAAAAAATGGCGAGACTGGAGGATTGCACTAGAGGGTCCTCACTAGTCAATCATGAAGCATAGCTCCAAACTCTTTTGGCGGAGGATGCATGAACCAAAACGCAATTCATGGGGCTCCGAAAAAAGTTGAGGATGGAGGATTGCACTAGAGGGTCCTCACTAGTCAATCATGAAGCATACCTCCAAACTCTTTGGGTGGAGGGTGCAGGAACGAAAACGAAATTCATGGGGCTCCGAAAAAAAGGCGAGGATGGAGGATTTCACTAGAGGGTCCTCACTAGTCAATCACTACGCATGGCTCCAAACTCTTTGTTGGAGGATGCATGAACGAAAGTGCAATTCATAGGGCTCCGAAAAAGGGTAGAGAATGGACAATTGCACTAAGCAATCACTACGCATGGCTCCTAACTCGTGGGTGGAGGATGCATGAACGAAAACCCAATTCATGGGGCTCCAAAAAAGGGTATAGAATGGAGAATTGCACTAAACAATCTCTACTGGTGGATCACAAGTCTTGGTTGAAAGGTGCCTGGAGGAAAACGCTAGTCCTGTGGCACCGAAAAGGGTGTTAGCATGACTATTTGCACTGAGGTAACATGGATGATGGGTTCCAACATCTAGATGGAGGACTTTGATATCTTTCCCCATTCAGGAGGGTCCTAAACAACGGTGAGGACGGAGGAACAACGTAAATGGATTCTGTGATTCAATCTGAACTACTGGACCCCAAACTTTGGTGGAGGATGC
>NC_038244.2:24760280-24837323 GCF_000004515.6 Glycine max
CTAGTCATCATGCAGCATAGCTCCAAACTCTTTGGGTGGAGGATGCATGAACGAAAACGCAATTCATGGGGCTACGAAAAAAATGGCGAGAATGGAGGATTGCACTAGAGGGTCCTCACTAGTCAATCATGAAGCATAGCTCCAAACTCTTTGGTTGGAGGATGCATGAACGAAAACGCAATTGATGGGGCTCCGAAAAAAAGGGGAGAATGGAGGATTGCACTAGAGGGTCCACACTAGTCAATCATGAAGCATAGCTCCTTACTCTTTGGGTGGAGGATGCATGAACAAAAACGCAATTCATGGGGCTCCGAAAAAAGTCGAGGATGGAGGATTGCACTAGAGGGTCCTCACTAGTCAATCATGAAGCATAGCTCCAAACTCTTTGGGTGGAGGGTGCATGAACGAAAATGCAATTCATGGGGCTCCGAAAAAAAGGCGAGGATGGAGGATTGCACTAGAGGGTCCTCACAAGTCAATCATGCAGCGTAGCTCCAAACTCTTTTGGTGGAGGATGCATGAACGAAAACGCAATTCATGGGGCTACGAAAAAAAGGCGAGAATGGAGGATTGCACTAGAGGGTCCTCACTAGTCAATCATGAAGCATAGCTCCAAACTCTTTGGTTGGAGGATGCATGAACGAAAACGCAATTGATGGGGCTCCGAAAAAAAGGGGAGAATGGAGGATTGCACTAGAGGGTCCACACTAGTCAATCATGAAGCATAGCTCCTTACTCTTTGGGTGGAGGATGCATGAACAAAAACGCAATTCATGGGGCTCCGAGAAAAGTCGAGGATGGAGGATTGCACTAGAGGGTCCTCACTAGTCAATCATGAAGCATAGCTCCAAACTCTTTGGGTGGAGGGTGCATGAACGAAAATGCAATTCATGGGGCTCCGAAAAAAAGGCGAGGATGGAGGAGTGCACTAGAGGGTCCTCACTAGTCAATCATGAAACATAGCTCCAAACTCATTGGCTGGATGATGCACAAACGAAAACGCAATTCATGGGGCTCCGAAAAAAAGGCGAGAATGAAGTAGTGCACTAAAGAGTCCTCACTAGTCAATCATGAAGCATAGCTCCAAACTCTTTGGGTGGAGGATGCATGAACGAAAATGCAATTGATGGGGCTCCGAAAAAAAGGCCAGAATGGAGGATTGCACTAGAGGGTCCACACTAGTCAATCATGAAGCATAGCTCCTTACTCTTTGGGTGGAGGATGCATGAACAAAAACGCAATTCATGGGGCTCCGAAAAAATTCGAGGATGGAGGATTGCACTAGAGCGTCCTCACTAGTCAATCATGAAGCATAGCTCCAAACTCTTTGGGTGGAGGATGCATGAACGAAAATGCAATTGATGGGGCTCCGAAAAAAAGGCCAGAATGGAGGATTGCACTAGAGGGTCCACACTAGTCAATCATGAAGCATAGCTCCTTACTCTTTGGGTGGAGGATGCATGAACAAAAACGCAATTCATGGGGCTCCGAAAAAAGTCGAGGATGGAGGATTGCACTAGAGGGTCCTCACTAGTCAATCATGAAGCATAGCGCCAAACTCTTTGGGTGGAGGGTGCATGAACGAAAATGCAATTCATGGGGCTCCGAAAAAAAGGCGAGGATGGAGGATTGCACTAGAGGGTCCTCACTAGTCAATCATGCAGCATAGCTCCAAACTCTTTGGGTGGAGGATGCATGAACGAAAACGCAATTCATGGGGCTACGAAAAAAAGGCGAGAATGGAGGATTGCACTAGAGGGTCCTCACTAGTCAATCATGAAGCATAGCTCCAAACTCTTTGGTTGGAGGATGCATGAATGAAAACGCAATTGATGGGGCTCCGAAAAAAAGGGGAGAATGGAGGATTGCACTAGAGCGTCCACACTAGTCAATCATGAAGCATAGCTCCTTACTCTTTGGGTGGAGGATGCATGAACAAAAACGCAATTCATGGGGCTCCGAAAAAAGTGGAGGATGGAGGATTGCACTAGAGGGTCCTCACTAGTCAATCATGAAGAATAGCTCACAACTCTTTGGGTGGAAGATGCATGAACGAAAACGCAATTCATGGGGCTCCGAAAAAAAGCGAGGATGGAGGAGTGCACTAGAGGGTCCTCACTAGTCAATCATGAAACATAGCTCCAAACTCATTGGGTGGATGATGCACAAACGAAAACGCAATTCATGGGGCTCCGAAAAAAAGGCGAGAATGGAGTAGTGCACTAAAGAGTCCTCACTAGTCAATCATGAAGCATAGCTCCAAACTCTTTGGGTGGAGGATGCATGAATGAAAATGCAATTGATGGGGCTCCGAAAAAATGGCCAGAATGGAGGATTGCACTAGAGGGTCCACACTAGTCAATCATGAAGCATAGCTCCTTACTCTTTGGGTGGAGGATGCATGAACAAAAACGCAATTCATGGGGCTCCGAAAAAAGTCGAGGATGGAGGATTGCACTAGAGGGTCCTCACTAGTCAATCATGAAGCATAGCTCCAAACTCTTTGGGTGGAGGGTGCATGAACGAAAATGGAATTCATGGGGCTCCGAAAAAAAGGCGAGGATGAAGGATTGCACTAGAGGGTCCTCACTAGTCAAACATGAAGCATAGCTCCAAACTCTTTGGTTGGAGGATGCATCAACGAAAACGCAATTCATGGGGCTCCAAGAAAAAGGCGAGAATGGAGGATTGCACTAGAGGGTCCTCACTAATCAATCATGAAGCATAGCTCCAAACTCTTTTTTGTGAAGGATGTATGAATGAAAACACAATTCGTGGGGCTCTGAAAAAAAGGCGAGAATGGAGGATTGCACTAGAGGGTCCTCACCAGTCAATCATGAAGCATAGCTCCAAACTCTTTGGGTGGAGGATGCATGAACAAAAACGCAATTCATGGGGCTCCCAATAAAAGGCGAGAATGGAGGATTGAACTAGAGTGTCCTCACTAGTCAATCATGAAGCATAGCTCCAAACTCTTTGGGTGCAGGATGCATGAACGAAAACGCAATTCATGGGGCTCAGAAGAAAAGCCGAGAATGGAGGATTGCACTAGAGGGTCCTCACTAGCCAATCTTGAAGCATAGCTCCAAATTCTGTGGGTGGAGGATGCATGAACGAAAACACAATTCATGGGGCTCCGAAAAAAAGGCGAGGATGGAGAATTGCAGTAGAGGGTCCTCCCTAGTCAATCATGAAGCATAGCTCCAAACTCTTTGGGTGGAAGATGCATGAATGAAAACGCAATTCATGGGGCTCCGAAAAAAAGGCGAGGATGGTGGATTGCACTAGAGGGTCCTCACTAGTTAATCATGAAGCATAGCTCCAAACTCTTTGGGTGGAGGATGCATGAATGAAAACGCAATTCATGGGGTTCCGATTAAAATGCGAGGATGGAGGATTGCACTAGAGTGTCCTCACTAGTCAATCATGAAGGATAGCTCCAAACTCTTTGGGTGGAGGAGGCATGAACGAAAACGCAATTCATGGGGCTCCGAAAAAAAGGCGAGAATGGAGGATTGCACTAGAGGGTCCTCACTAGTCAATCATGAAGCATAGCTCCAAACTCTTTGGGTGGAGGATGCATGAACGTAAATGCAATTCATGGGGCTCCGAAAAAAAGGGCGAACATACTTTTTGCAAAGAAAAATAAATCATTCGCGAGAGCACCATATCCTAGAGAAATAATATACTTGTGCCAAGGGTAATCTTCCTTGTGACTGAAAATGAAAGTGCAGGATGTCAACATTTAGCTTCTAAATGAACATGCGGGGGAAACATCGGGCTAAGCTGAAAATAAATCACGCATAGTGTATAAAACTCACACAGGCAAGTGTTTCACCCTATTCCCAAACCATAACTGCACCATGACTTTATTTTGCACACGATTTCCTATCGAATCAAAGATCAAACGTACGATCACGGACCAATAGGATTTTCTCGAGGGTAGTGTTTTTTGGAGAGGAAGCTGGGTGTTTCGGTCTTTTCCTCTTTGTTCATGTGGGGTGGGATATCGGCAGTCGAGAATGACTTTGAATGTCAATTAGAAAGGAAGAGGCACCAAAAATGGGTTTTCCTTTGCCGATAGTTACTTATCTTGCCGAAAATTTATCTGGTCTAAAGATTTTCCATTCCCTTTCTTTCATTAATCAAGAATTACTCTGTTTTCCTCCGATCTTTTCCATTTTCACTTCCTTTCGATCTTCGATCAGGAATCCTTCTTTTTCTTTCTTTTTTATTGTTCTTCTTCTTTCTTTTCTTTTCATTTCTTCCTTTTCTTTTCACCTCCTCCTTTCCTTTCTTTGGGAAATCGGGTTTTAGCATTCTATTTGCTCTCCCTTGAGGAGATTCCACTGTCCTTTGCTTCGGGGGAAAGGATGAGGATTCTTTTGATAGGCCAAGGTTCAAAAAAGTCTAAGGTTGTGTTTCAATGGGGTCTTTTATCGTGGGAACCCAATCTTGATATCTGGGGCAAAACAAATTTGGGTGTCAAGGTGTCGGTCTCGGGCAGAACTCCCATATTACTCCACAAGGCACGCGTGACAATGATGATTTGAAAACAACGTGCAAAATTAGTCATGGCTACAGAGAGGTGGGCATTCAAGCATCACGTTTATGGCATTGTGATACTACGGTTGGGAATTTACACAAGCAGACCCAACGTTTCCAAGTTATGTTCTTTCATCAGTTCAATGAATTCATCCATTCTTATCTCGGTTATTCCGGAAAATAAACTCTTAGCATCAGTCCCTTGTTTTCAGAAGATATGTTTGCTCTTTACGAATGATTTATACTTCTTAACTATAACATGTCGACCTTCGCGGTCTTTCTTTCTTTTTCCTTTTTGTTTCATTTTTATATATTCACAAAATTATACACCTATGGTCCTCTATGAAGAAATTTTTCTTTGTATATCTACACTCTTATACATGACAAACTTTTTCTGTATACGCATTGGAAC
The DNA here is from genome assembly GCF_000004515.6 of Glycine max. Classification (NCBI taxonomy): domain Eukaryota; kingdom Viridiplantae; phylum Streptophyta; class Magnoliopsida; order Fabales; family Fabaceae; genus Glycine; species Glycine max. The sequence continues at coordinate 24,765,238 of NC_038244.2, forward strand.
TCTCTCTCTTTACGTCACACGGTCAAACCCTATTTACATTCAAAGATCTTTTTCGTTTTTCTCCAACGCACACCTATGGTTCATACAAAAGTTTCTTTATATACACTCGTTGTTCACACACACAAGAATTTCTCTACACATATTTTTTTTTTTTAAAAAAAACCCTTCTATGCACATTTTCCTTTTTCTTTATATACGCAGACATTTTATTCACAACACTTCTTTCTTTTTTATCATGATTTTGGTTCATTTTATTTTTAGGACGACGTTCCTAAATGAAAAACTCTACACGGTTCCGGAATTTCAACAAACACTATTGACAACAACGAAGTAAGCACTAACGCAACAATCCAAACAAAATATATGCACAAAACAAATGATAATCGCAACAACAAAAAACAAATGTTAGTCCCTCAAGTCATAGAAAGAAAATAACATGTAAATGATAAAGGATGAAACATAAAAAGAACATGAATCTGGGGATCCCACGGTCATGTGGCTCCACATGCCACCGAACTCTTGGGTCACGGTAACAAAAAATGGGGTGGTCGACAAAAGCAGGGCTTTTGCTCCTACGTATTCTCAATTTGTGATGAGGAACTCAGACCTACGTAGTTCTTGATAACTGTGAGACTAAAAATAGTCTCGGTGTTTTCTTCACCACAATGCGAACATGCTTTAGTAAAGAGACAAAACTTCCAACTGACCAGAGCAACATATGCTTTTTGGATGAAAAACAATGTGTTTATCGGGGAAGGAGAGTATGCTGATGAAATTTTCTCATAACCGTAAATGAGATTTTGGATGTTAGCATTTCGTTTCTAAACGACCATTTAGAGGAAACACTGGGTCCAACAAAGATAGGAGAGAATCACTCAAAGTGTATCAACCTCACACAAGTAAGTGTTTTATCCTAATTCCGAACCATAGATATGTCGTGATTTGATTTTGCAAATCATTTCCTATCAAATCAAAGATTACATGCGTGATCATGGATCAATAGGGCTTATTTTGGGAATGATTTTTAGGTGGGGAATTTGGCTTTGAGTGTTTTTGCCTTCTCCTTTTCTGTTTTTGTTTAGTGCAGGGCGAGAAAGTCGCTAGCGCACAGGATTTTGGTTGGCAATCAAAGGGAGAGGGCCACTTTAGGTCGTGGTTTCCTTTCTTTTTTTCGTTTACTTGGTGATAATTCTGTATTGTTTAGATATTGTCTGGTCCAAAGACCTTTCTGGATGTTTCTTCTGTTTTCTTCCGATCCTTGATCGAGAATTTTCTTTCCTTTTTTTGCTTTCTCCCACTCTTTGATTGGGAATTTTTCTTTTTTCTTTTTCTTTTTGCTTTCCGAGGGCAAGGATTGACATTCTCACCCTGGGTCAAGGTTTATGATAAGTTGGGATTTTGGCTCAAGGTTTGTAGAACAGCTGGTCATGATATATGTCAGGGTTTGGCCAGCGGTTCGGGGATAAAGGGGATGTCCTACATTATTTCCATGATACACATGCAACAATGATGATTAGGAAATTTATGCAAAACTGGTCATGCATGCACCCATGTGGACACTCAAGCATAAAGTTTTTATGGTCATGTGACACTAGGGCTCAGGACTCATTTTCCCTATTTTAAGTCAACCCGGTATTTCCAAAATATGTTATTCTATCAATTTGTGCATTCATCCGAGTCTATCTTGGGTGTTTGAAAAACTTTTCACAGCATTTACCTTTCAAATGTGTACACACATTTTTTTCAAAAACTGGTTAAGATCAGTAAAATCTTTCAAAGAAAAGTTGGAAATTATCTCTTTTCACAAGCATGTTTTTTAGCTAGACAACTTTTTATTATTTTTTTTTTATTATTTTTCTTTCTATTATTTTTTTTCTCCCTTCTTATTCTTTTCTTGCTCACTCTCTTTTTGCTCTTTTTTTTTCATGAGGTATTTTGCTACCTAAACATAAGTATATTTTTGTTAGGTATTTTGCTATATACATGCGTGTCCCAGGTATCTTGTTACCTAAACATACATATATATGTTTTGTGAGATATTTTTGCTACATACATGCATATTCAAGGTATCTTTCTACCTAAACATACATATATATATATTGTGAAGTATGACTACCTTCCGAGCTTGTGCTTATTTTATTTAAATTCCTAGGATCATGAGCAACTAGGTGTATCCTGCTATGACTTGAGAAACAAAAGTGATCAAATAACAAGCAGAGATTTAAAAGGTACTAGGTTGCCTCCTAGTAGCGCTTCTTTAACGTCTTGAGCTGGACGCGTGATGGCTTGTCGGTCATGGACCTATTACTTTGCTTACCTTTGGCTTTGGACTTGGTCGCCTATTGGTCGGCCATGGGTCATAAGCATCGCTCTAACCTTTTTGTGGATGAGCTGAGGTGAACTCTAGAGGTGATGGCGGTGCGTCTGTTGCCCGCTGTCGGCCATCCCCAGGCTGTTATGGTGTTTCGCCCTGCGCCTGCCTGGGGACGCAGTACTTCTTGATGAAAGCTGGATTAGTAGGGGGCCTGATGACCTTGCTGGGGGCGACAGGCACTCCGTAGAAATCACAGAGACCCGTAATTAGAGCTTGACAACTCCAAGACCCTGTTGGACTTCTTCGGGTCCACTGGGTGTCTTGCAGGCGCGATCCCTGCAAACAATAGATGAAATCAGAAATCAGTTGAGCGATGTGCATACTTACCTATGTCATGATGACGTGACCTTGCCGGGGGGAACGGGCACCCTGTAGGACTACAGAGGCCCGTAACTAGAGCTGGAAACCCCAGGGCCCTGTTGGACTTCTTCGGGTCCACTGGGCATCTTGTGGGCGCGATTCCTGCAAACAATAGATGACATCAGAAATCAATTGAGCCATGTGCATACTTACCTATGTCATGACGGCACAGACCAACTGATACATCTGCAGGGGGAGATTGACATTGTGGTCGCTGGGCAGAATGTTGCTAAATAGCAACGTCATCGATATCCATATAAGAGTGGTCATGTTGATGCGCATGATCCGCACTCGTCTTTTTGCAGCGGCACGGGTGAAATCCTGCCCCGGTATGCATAGCAGATGCGTGATAGCCTCCCTCTCTAGATGTGCTCGCACAGTTGGTCGCCCTCCAATATCAGGGGGTGGCCCAGGAATTGATAAAAGGAAACCGTTGGCCCTTTAACCGGGAGCACAAGTCTCGGTTAAGCATCTAAGGGCAAAGGACCTTATATTCTCTTAAGGTGTGGATATGGAGCACACTGAAAATGAGGACGCGTAGCCCCCTAAAGGCGAGGGCGTGCAGCCCTTTGCAGGCGAGGATGTGCAGTCCTCTGATGGCGAGGACATATAGTCCTCTAAAGGTGATAGGTACTAGTACCCAAGGGTCCACCTTTATGAGAAAGCAAGAGATCGACTCATCGAGAGGGCCGGTCATCCAAAAAGATTGGACACGACGAGATGTAGGAAATCTATGCAGTTAACATGATTTTTAGGGATGTAGACTCATGCAACCTTTGTTGTGAAATTTGGTAACGCTGACCTCATATGAAACAATGCAATGCAATGGAAAGTTGTACAATGTTCATGACATTTTTTCCCTATTTTGTGATTTTGATTTTGATTTAATCTTTTTGGAAAACACAAATTGACTGTCCTTTTGAAAAAGGTGATAATTCATTCAACCTTATCCTATCTTTTGCAAATCTCTCCGGGAACTCCCTCAGAGTGTATGTTCTGTTTGATTTAGTCACTTGACCATTTTTGGAGTGACGGCAATGGAGCCGTTTGACGTTTAATCAATCTATTGAAATTCCAGGGCTTGTCTCCCTTTTTTTTTTCTTGTTTAAAAACATCGACGGGTGAGAACTTTTGATCTGCCCTTATGTTCACTTGAGGCTCATGCATGATGCCCCTCATTGCTCCAGTGTAAGGCTTTGAGATACCAATTGTTATCTTTCGTCATGACCTTGTAGCTGGGAACCTATTGGGTGAAAACTTCTAATCTGCCCCTAGGTTCGCTTGAGGTTTTTGCATGGTGCCTTTCGTTGCCCTAGTGTAAGGCTTTGAGGTACAATCGTTGTCTTTCGTCATGACCTTGTAGCAAGGAACCTATTGGGTGAGAACTTCTAATCTGCCCCTAGGTTCGTTTGAGGTTTATGCATGGGGCCTTTCATTGCCCCAGTGTAGGGCTTAGAGGTACCAATTGTTGTCTTGTTTTTACAACCTCGTAGTGAGGAAGAATGAAAGACGCAGTTGATTCTTAAAAAGAATTTTCCAAGGGCGAGAAATAGTTGAAGGATCTTTCAGTTGATGGATTAAGTCAAATGACTCCTATGTAGAAGCAAGATGTTTTGATGTCTTGATGATGCTAAAGGATCAAGTGCTTCTAAGTTTTATTCAAGACAAGAATCTAAGAAAATCAAGATATATGATCAAGTTGATCTCTAGAATTTTTAGGAAGAAGTTTCCAAATTGAAAAGACAAAAGGTTTGACCAAAGAATTCTATCATTTCAGATTGAGATTTTCTCTCTGGTAATCGATTACCAGCAGCTGAAAATGTTCATCACAGTCAGTAGAAATTTGAATTCAAAATTTATAATGTGTAATTGATTACGCATGGATGGTAATTGATTACCCACAGTTTATTGAACGTTTTAATTCAAATTTTAAAGCCTGTAATCGATTACACAAGTCTTGTAATCGATTACCAGAGGGGATTTTCAAAATATAATTTCCAAGAGTCACATCTATACAAATGGTTTATGAATGGCCATCAAAGGTCTATTTATATGTGACTTGGAAACACGAATTTAAAAAGAGTTTTCATTGCCCAAAAAGTTTTATCCTCTCAAAAGATTAATTAGGCACCACATACACCAGTTAGCCCTTCGTCCATTAAGCATGAACGCAAGTTAGGCTCAGAGGCAATTAATCGAACACGAAGCGTGCACTGATTAATATTCACGAAATTGGGATAACTGGTGAAGGGAAAACTGCCAGGAAACCACATTACAAACGAAACCTCAAAGAGAGTTGGGCTTCGTCCTCAAAAGGAAACAACACCAGAAAATCTAGCCTTCCATGGATTCAAACAGAGAACGCAATTGAAACATGAAGCAGAAAGGTAAATGAACAGAAACGTAAACAAACAGAAATGTAAAATGGAACAGAAACGTAAATGAGAGTAGAAGAAGAAACAAGAACGAAATTGTAATTAGAAGCAGAAAACGTAAAATTGCATTACGAACTCAGAAACGTCAAAACAGAAAAACGAAAACCCTAAAACCAAGCTCTGAATAATGAATAGCATAACAGAATAGAATCCCCTGCACGAATCCCAAGGCAGCTATTTAAAAAGAGTCACTCAAAGTCACTGGGCCCTATTACAATACTCTGGCCCAAAACGAAATAAACACTGAACAACATAAAATAAAATTGCAAAATTTCCTAATTAGAAATTAACTAAGGTAAGCGCTTCTTTATTTGCCCTCTTCAAGTCCACAACCAAAATCCGGATTAAGCCCAATGTTTCATTAATTCCTGAAATTAGATTAAAAACATCAAATTAGCTAAATGAGCCCAAATAATAAAGCTGCCTAATTAATATACAATTAAGACCAATCAATAATTAAAATGGTGCAAAAAGGGTTTAGGAAATAGAAGAAAATGATGGCACATCAAGTAGATCCTGCAAAAATTTCTGTTATTTCACAATTGCCTTACACCTCTTGTGTGCGAGAGGTGCGATCTTTTCTTGGTCATGCAGGATTCTACAGGCGCTTTATAAGGGATTTTAGCAAAGTAGCCCTTCCACTGTCCAACATGGTGCAAAAGGAGGTGGAGTTTGACTTTAATGACAGATGCAAAGAGGCTTTTGATTGCCTCAAAAGAGCGTTGACTACCACCCCCATCATCCAGGCACCCGATTGGACAGCCCCTTTTGAGCTTATGTGTGATGCATCAAATTATGCATTGGGGGCTGTCCTTGCTCAGAAAATTGATAAATTGCCCAGGGTGATATATTATGCTTCTAGGACTTTAGATGCTGCCCAAGCAAATTATACTACTACTGAGAAAGAGCTTCTAGCCATAGTTTTTGCTCTTGAAAAATTTCGGTCTTATTTGCTTGGTACTCGCATTATTGTTTATACTGACCATGCAGCTCTAAAGTACTTGTTGAAGAAGGCTGATTCTAAGCCTAGGTTGATCCGATGGATGCTCTGGCTCCAAGAGTTTGACTTGGAGATCCGTGATAGGAGTGGAGCACAAAATCTAGTTGCTGATCATTTGAGTCGGATCGAACATGTCTCTGATGCAGATTCACCTATTCGGGATGATTTCCAGGATGATCATTTGTATATATTGTATAGTATTTCTGACTCTCTTTCTATTCCCTGGTTTGCTAACATTGTCAATTATTTAGTTGCCTCTGTTTTCCCTCCATTAGCATCTAAGGCCCAAAAAGATAAGATTAAAAGTGATGCTAAACATTTTATTTGGGATGACCCCTACTTGTGGAAATTGTGCAGTGATCAGGTCATTAGACAGTGCATTCCAGATCATGAGACTGACTCAGTCCTGCAGTTCTGTCATTCTTCCGCACCGGGAGGTCATCTGGGTGTTCAAAGGACAGCTCGCAAAGTGCTTGATTGTGGTTTTTATTGGCCCACCATCTTTAAAGATGCGTGGAAGATCTGCAGCACTTGTGAGCAGTGTCAGAGAGCAGGAAATACACTTACATGGCGACAACAAATGCCTCAGCAACCTATGCTATTCTGTGAGGTGTTTGATGTCTGGGGTATAGATTTCATGGGTCCTTTTCCTGTCTCTTTTGGTTATGTTTATATTCTCCTTGCAGTTGATTATGTTTCAAAATGGGTGGAAGCCAAGCCCACTAGAACTAAGGATGCTAAAGTTGTCGCAGACTTTGTCAGGTCTAATCTGTTTTGCAGGTTTGGAGTACCTAAAGCAATTGTTAGTGATCAAGGAACCCATTTTTGCAACAGGACAATGCATGCCCTGCTTAAAAAGTACGGGGTGGTACACAGGGTATCCACACCATACCACCCCCAGACTAATGGACAGGCAGAAATTTCTAACAGGGAAATCAAGAGAATTCTAGAGAAGATTGTGCAGCCAAGCAGGAAAGATTGGAGTACCAGGCTTGATGATGCTCTCTGGGCACATCGGACTGCCTACAAAGCACCCATAGGAATGTCTCCTTATCGAGTTGTCTTTGGAAAGGCATGTCATCTTCCAGTGGAAATTGAGCACAAAGCATACTGGGCAGTGAAGACTTGCAACTTCTCTATGGATCAAGCTGGCGAGGAAAGGAAGTTGCAACTGAGTGAGTTAGATGAAATCCGCCTAGAAGCCTACGAGAATGCCAAGTTCTACAAAGAAAAGACCAAGAAGTTCCATGATAGCATGATAGTTAAAAAAGACTTCGTGGTTGGGCAAAAAGTGTTATTGTATAATTCTAGGCTTGGACTCATGAGTGTTAAGTTGAGGTCTAAGTGGATTGGTCCTTTTGTTGTTACTAATGTTTTTCCTTATGGTACAGTTGAGATCAAAAGCGACTCCACAAACAAGAGCTTCAAGGTCAACGGACATCGACTTAAGCCATTCCTCACGAACCCTTCTTTAGTGGACGTAGTGGTGGAAGAGACTTCCTTACTCCACCCTACTCTTCCTCCACCATGACTTAGGGAGTTTTTCTTTTCCTATCTCCTTCTTTGCTTTTATTACACTTGTCCGATTCTCTTTGATGATTTAATTGTTTTTAATCTTTTAATTGTGCTACATTGAGGACAATGTGTTGTTTAAGTATGGGGGGGAGTGTTCTTTGGTTTTGCTAGTTTTGTTGGTTTTGTTAATTTGTTAGTTGTGTTAATTTGTTAATGTTGTTAGTTTCGTCGGATTTTCAGTTTAATATTTTGGGTCAATTTCGTGTGCACGTACGACTTTGCATGTTTTTCTTTGAATTATAGGATATGTTCAAGAAATGGGTAATTGTTTTAAAAATAAAAGTTCTTGACATTTTGTGACTTGAAATCCTTGATTCTTCTCTACATGTCATGATAGTTTTGAAAGCTCAATTTGAAAGTGATGATTTTACCTTTGTGAGAATTTGAGCCATCCATCATTATAATCATTTGGTGTGTTTTGCCCCATTGATTGCTTGCACAATAGCCTTGGCTTGATTCTTGTTGATGCGTCCTAATTCACATGCATATTTGGAAATGATTAAGGCAATTTTGTTCTTATAAGCTTCTAGCCAAATGGACTTACCTTGAATTAATTCCTTTGATAGCCCTTTTGAGCCTTGTTTCCCTTTCCTTGTTTTGAAGCTCACTACAAGCCTTAAGTGGAAAACCATGATATTACCATATCCTTAAGGAATTTTGGAGCTTTGGAATTGTTTTGGGAATAAGTGTGGGGGGTTTTTGTTTCATTGGACAACTTGTTTTGTTGGCTATGCTTCATGATGTATTTTGGGCCATACTTGATGTACATTGTATATTGGTTAAATGTTGGACATGCTGAATGAAATGTTGTTTCTCAAAGGCCAAAGAGTAAAAAAAAAAAAAAAATTCAAAAAAAAAAAATCAAAAAAAGAAAAAGAAAAGCAATAAAATTGAGTGAATAAGATCTTGAATGGCACAAGAATGATGAAACTCTTGGTTCTACTCTTCATGTTTAATTTTTATCTTTACTTCTTTTTATTTTCTTATTTTTTTCTTAATATGCACTTATTCCCCTTTGCTCCTCTATTCCTTTGGGATTTAGCCACTTATTCCATATTTCTCCATACCTTGTCCTTGGCCCCATTACAACCTTAAAAGACCTTTTGATCCTCATGTGCTTGTGTTTATGGGTTGATTGTCAATTTTAGAATCTTGCCAAGTTTATGTGGTGTTTGCTTTCATGGGTGCTTTGAGGGTAAATAGTAGCCTAGACACTTGAGAGATAGAGTGTATATCTTGTGAGGCTTTATCACTTTTCATTCTTGAGCTGATTAACTATTTTGCCATGATTGGGTTGCTTGGATGATTTTCATGAATGTCTTGACTTTTTGGATCTCCTTATGTTAGATGTTACCCATTCCTTTCATTCCTTGATGTTCATTGAGAAATATGTGAATGTTTTTGTTTGTCTCCCTTTGATATCCTTGGATTTTGTTCTTTGTTTCATTTTGCCCAGGAGTGCAAAAGGCTAAGTATGGGGGGTTTTGATGTGCCATCATTTTCTTCTATTTTCTAAACCCTTTTTGCACCATTTTAATTATTGATTGGTCTTAATTGTCAATTAATTAGGCAGTTTTATTATTTGGGCTTATTTAGCTAATTTGATGTTTTTAATCTAATTTCAGGAATTAATGAAACATTGGGCTTAATCCGGATTTTGGTTGTGGACTTGAAGAGGGCAAATAAAGCAGCGCTTACCTTAGTTAATTTCTAATTAGGAAATTTCGCAATTTTATTTTATGTTGTTCAGTGTTTATTTCGTTTTGGGCCAGAGTATTGTAATAGGGCCCAATGACTTTGAGTGACTCTTTTTAAATAGCTGCCTTGGGATTCGTGCAGGGCATTCTATTCTGCTATGCTATTTTCATTATTCAGAGCTTTGGTTTTAGGTTTTCACGTTTTTCTGTTCCCTTGTTACAGTTTTCGTTCTTAATGCAAATTTTCGTTTTCTGCTTCTAATTACGAGTTCATTCTTGCTTCTTCTTCTACTTTCATTTACGTTTCTGTTCATTTACGTTTCTGCTTCATGTTTCATTTGCGTTTTCTGTTTGAATCCATGGAAGGCTAGATTTTCTGGTGTTGTTTCCTTTTGAGGACGAAGCCCAACTCTCTTTGAGGTTTCATTTGTAATGTGGTTTCCTGGCAGTTTTCCCTTCACCAGTTATCCCAATTTCGTGAATATTAATCAGTGCACACTTCGTGTTCGATTAATTGCCTTTGAGCCTAACTTGCGTTCATGCTTAATGGACGAAGGGCTAACTGGTGTATGTGGTGCCTAATCACGTATTGAAAACCCTAAGTTGATTTTCGCTTAGTAAATTGAAATAGGGTTGGATTAAGTGGTTGACTGTTAGGGACGAATTCTCCATAACCCAGGATAAGAGAGTGGCTTCTGAATCAGAGGAAACAACCCGTTTTTAATATTAGTAGTTTGTATTCCATTTTATTTGTTATGCTCTTTAATTACCAAACAACCAAACCCCCCCCCCCCCATCGTTACTGTTACTGCAAGTATATTATGAACATTTGGCTTGTCGCTGCTCGTTGAGAAACGACCTAGGATCACTTCCTAGTTACTGCATTTTCATGTTTATTTGATTCGGGTACGGCCTCGATCATTGAATTATTGTGAATTTTTACACAGGACATGAGGTTGAATCAATTTAGATTTTCAACATGGTCCATGGCATCTTTGTCAAGGTGAAGCTGGAAGTAACAAGGATATCAACAATCCTAAACGTGTTTGGCAGTAGACGAAGCAATGATGTAACACGATCCATCTTTTGCCCCAATTTTTGCAAGATGGTTACTTCCATGCTTCAACTTGACTCGATGAACCTTTTCATAAAAGCACGAGCTTGGTTCAACCCCATAACCCAGGGAATGGCAATTTTGATCACCAATACTTCAACAACATTTCATAGGGATGAAAGACTCGAGAATACGCATGCTACGCATGGAAAATGTAATTATGAGATTGAGATGCCCAAAGAGACATCCTTTCTTAATTAACCATGCATTAGGTACCATGTTCAATCATTTTGTTTTTAAGTGAATTGGGTTTATGATCCCAACATAGTTGGCTCATGGTACCAAATATATGCAACTAAGAATGCAGCGTGAATTTTCGCGCTTTCTTTTTTGTTTTTGTCTTGCAGGGGAAAACGCAAGGGTCACGCATGAGCAAACATGAAAACAATTAGTATGCAATTTGTAGATCAAAAAAAGTTTGTTGAACACATATGCATGATGATGCAATGACTCATGCAAAATGTGATGCTGGAATATGATAACGGACAAATGTAGGAACGATATGTTCATTATGATGCCATGAAGAGATGCTTATGCCATGCATGATATGAATGCATTTACGGACACAAGAGCCTGAAAAATCATCTCTCCTTACTTGCGCATTTGGGGGCGCAATGCCCCATGTGTGCAATTAAGAAGACGATATGGATCTTCCAACTTCCCCGACAAAAGACGAGACCCCCATACAACGCATGTGTGACAGCATGATGCAGATGTGCAAAAGCGCAACAGGGGGATTTACACAGCATGGCAATATCCTCAAATAATCATACAACAAAGGCGTACATGACCTTTAGGTTATATGCATGACAGTGTTTAAAAGGCACGCAGCGTGTTTGCTTCGTGCCCCTATTTTAGGGACCTATAGGATAATATCTAGGGGTCTCTAATAACTACTCCCAAAGATTCATAACTCACACGACTGTTTTCTAGAGGTATCATCACTCAAGATAATAATATTGTGGCGGTATGGAATACCAGCGACAACACATTATAAAGAGAGAAAGCTCTAGACGAGGTTTCACTATTATCAAGCAAGTCGGAGACCTAGCATGATTATAGATTCACCTCCACTCCTTAAATTCCCATGAACCCGGGTATAGGGCCCCTTTTTTCACTCAAACCCGTGGGTGCTTAGAATGCAGTGTAAAAAATGTAAAATAGACAACAATTATTTACATTTTACACAGTTCAATAAATGCACACACAAGGTTTCACAATTCCACAATTCTTTAGAATAGGCCTAACTCACAAAATGTCCCCAGTGGAGTCGCCAACTGTCGCAACATGCCCTTTTGCGGGCGAGCGAGTTGAGGCTCACGGGTGCGCTTCCCAAAGGAGGAAAGATGCGCGAAGTCGCCACCAACGTTTATTTGTGGGAAACGTCGGAAAAACCGAAGGAAACCGGTCAAAACGAAAATTCTAAGTTTGGGAGTTGTATTTACGCTTGAGGAATGTATTAGCACCTCTCACGTTTGTCTCAAAGGACAACAGCCTATTTTTTAGAATTGTGAAATTGTGTTATCTTACTTTTTATTTCTTTTTTATTTTTGAGGTCGACAAAAGCGGGGGCTTTTGCTCCTACGTACCCTCCATCGAAGAGGAAATCAGACCTACATAGTTCTTTCTTAAGAGTGAATCAAGTGATTCTTTTTACTTGAAAGGTGATCATTTTAAGGCGTTGGACCTTAAAAATGATCCATTTACTTGATAAGGAAAACTGAAATGATAAACTTTCAAACCCCATTTAGTGACCTTTTTTGTGGACGAGCTTGACTAGGCGAATTGATTTTAGCCTTAGTTTCACTTTAGTTATTAGTCAATTCGATTAAGAATGAGAAATCCCAAAGAGAAAACGTCCGATTGATTTTTCGCTTTATTTTACTAAAAGGTATTTTTTGATTATTTATATTATTATTTTACCTCTTTTTTGATTTCCAACTTGGTTACGACACGATCGAACGGTCGAAATTCATTTTAACAGAAATTAACGGATATTACAAATCAAATGATCGGTGGAAATTTATTTTATTTTTTTATTAGGCGATAAATGACTTAAATAAATGACTGAAGCACGTCAAAAGGGGGTACGGAAAGTAAATGAAAACGAGAATAAAAATACATGAAACAAAATGTGGACCACCACGGGTACATAGAATGAATTGAAAAGCTCGGTTTGAGGTACTTACCAGTTGAAGACTGAAGAAAACGAAGAACGAACGATGAATGTCGAAGAACGGTTGAAAATCTTCGCGTAATTACTCACGGAAACGTTACGGAAGCGCCTCGGCTTGGATTTTCTTCACGGAAACAATTTTCCTCAGCAATTTCGAGAGAATAAGAAGTGCCAAGAAGGCTGAACCCCTTTCCTCTTCACTCCTTCCCCTATTTATAGCAAAATAGGGGAGGAGCTTGCCACCCAGCTCGCCCAGGCGAGCAAGGTTGCTTCCTCCAGAAGCAACCGCCTTCTGGAGGAAGAAACTGGAAGGCCCAAGTGGGCCTGATTGCTATTTGTACCCCCCTTTTTACTAAATGCACCCCTTTCTACTTTTTTATGGTAATTCTTTTTCCGTAACGTTACGAAACTTTACGAATTTCGTAACGACACCTATTTTCTTTCATTAAGGTTACGAATCCTCACGGATCATTTATTTACTCTTTTTTAGCTTTCGAAGAAGTTAAGGAAACTCACGGATTGCGTAAAAACACCTCCTTTTGATTTCCGCCACATTACGGAATTTCATGGATCACGTAAGCCTGCTTCCTTTTGATTTCCGACATGTCTCGGGACTTCACATATTGTGAAACAAAGGATGCCAAGTATCTCAAAGTGGCCGATCAAAGGTTGCATATCATCAAGTAATAATCCCCGGACGAAATTAGGGTATGAAATTTCTCAAAACCTTTTACCAAAGAGTTTTTACTCTCTGGTAATCAATTACCAGATTATTGTAATCGATTACCAGTAGCAAAATGATTTTCAAAAAGCTTTCAACTGAATTTACAACGTTCCAATTGATTTCAAAATGTTGTAATCGATTACAATATTTTGGTAATCGATTACCAGTGTGCTTGAACGTTGAAATTCAAATTCAAATGTGAAGAGTCACATTCTTTCACAAAAAAAGCTTTGTGTAATCGATTACACTTATTTGGTAATCGATTACCAGTGATAGTTTCTGAACAAATCAAAAGATGTAACTCTTCAAATAGTTTTTGACTTTTTCAAATTGGTTTTAAGCTTTTTTCTAAAAGTCATAACTCTTCTAATGGTTCTCTTGACCAGACATGAAGAGTCTATAAAAGCAAGGCTTTGTTTTGCATTTCACATCTAATCAATCTATACATTTATCTTTTCCAATTCATTCTTTACACAAGCAATTTTTCCACATTGATTTCTGAGTCTCTTTGAACCTCTTCTTCTTCTTCCTTGTGCCAAAAGCTTTCCAAAGTTTTCTAGTTTTCCAAACCATGAAAACTTGTGCTATTCATCTTTTTCATTCTCTTCTCCCTTTGCCAAAAAGAATTCGCCAAGGACTAACTGCCTGAATTCTTTTTGTGTCTCTCTTCTCCCTTTTCCAAAAGAACAAAGGACTAACCGCCTGAATTCTTTTGTGTCTCCCTTCTCCCTTGTCAAAGAATTCAAAACGACACAGTCTGAGAATTCTTTTGATTCTTCCCTTTCCTATATACAAAAGATTTCAAAGGACTAACCGCCTGAGAATTCTTTTGTATTCCTATTCACAAAGTTTCAAAGGATTAACTGCTTGAGAACATTGTCTTAACACATTGGAGGGTACATCCTTTGTGGTTCAAGTAGAGGGTACTTCTACTTGGGTTTGACTGAGAACAAGAGAGGGTACATCTCTTGTGGATCAGTTCTAGTGGAGGGTACATCCACTAGGTTGTTCAAAGAGAACAAGGGAGGGTACATCCCTTGTGGATCTTTGCTTGTAAAAGGATTTTTACAAGGTTGGAAAAGAAATCTCAAGGACCGCAAATCGCTTGGGGACTGGATGTAGGCACGTGTTGTTGCCGAACCAGTATAAAAACTCTTGTGTGTTTGTCTCCTTCTTCCCTACTCTTTTAATTTCTGCTGTGCATTTTAATTTCCGCTTTTACTTTTGGTTAAGTTTATTTTCTGTTCTTCATTTACTTAACAACATAGTAAAAGCCTTAGAAGAGTACGTTTTTAATTAGTAAAGGTTTAGGAATAATTAATTCAACCCCCCCTTCTTAATTATTCTAAGGCCACTTGATCCATCAGAAACTATGGTTGAAACTAGCCAAAATAAACACTAAAAGAGGTGTGAAAGATAAGGTAAAAACTAATTGGTAAAAGGCAAGCTATCTAGGCGGTTTGACAATGGAGGGTAAAGGAAATAAGCTATGGAAGTAAGCAAGAAATTAAAGTGCAAGAAATGCAAACTAGGCGAATCCTAAGAGTGTTTGGATGACCTTATTTAAGGTTCCCAACAAAACACTCACTATCCTAAGGGAAAATTGCCTAAAATTATTATAGAAAAATGGAAGTAGGGTGACCTATTGGAGGCTCCCAACTTACTTCCAATGAAAGGCCTTTTTGTTACAAAGTTTGATAGCAAAGAAAATTGCTAATTACAAATTACACAAAAAAAGTCCTCAATTTTGGTGGCTATTCTCTCTTTTGTGTTTCACTCAATTTGGAGTGCTTCTTATTCTAATAGCTCTTAAGGTGGTTGGCCCCTTGCTTCTTGACTCAAATTCTTCAAGGGATGACACCAATCCTCCTTTCCAATTCCCTATATGGCAACTCACAAACAAGGAAACAAAGAGACAAGCAATAACCAAAGACCAAAAAATGAGACGAAAGCTAAACCAAAAGAGTTTTGATAAGACAAATTTTCAAGGATGATTCAACAATTAAAGCAATGAAAAGCACATAAAAGCAAACTAGGACTCAAAGAGAAACTTAGAATGGCTCTAGAGTAGAGTAAATGATGCAATCCTACCCTGCAAGGGCATTGGATAGAAGACCCCAAGTAGAATGGGCCAAAGATGCAAGAGAAGGCCCTAGGGTTCTTATGAGCCTTAGGGTAGATTTCTGGCCCATGGGCTAAGTACGAGCCCACTTATCTTTGTAAATATTAGATTAAGGTTTCATTATTTTTGGGCCTTGTATTTAGGGCTCCCTAATGTAGGTAGGGTACCCTAGAAATATAGGATTTTTCAGCCCTTGTATTTTAGGGCACCTAGACTAGTTTTTGTATTAGGGGTAGTTTTGTAATTTCACATGCACTAAATGGATATTTGATGTGTGTGGTTGGAAATAAATTTAATTGAATTGGTAGAAGCCCAATCCAATTAAATTTTAGAGGGGGAGGTGAGCATTTGCTTACTACACCCCATTGCCACATCATATAGTCACACTTTGTGCATGTCCTTCATGCTTTTCATGCCTCATGACACCTAAGCACACTTAGTGGAGAATCTTGGAATTGATCTTGGATTAGTGGGCTGAACCATAACTAAAATTCACTAATCATAATTAGTGAAATTTTGGCTCCAAAGTTTGGCTCCACCAATTCAATTTCAAATTCAAGTGAAATTTGAATTGAAATTCAAATTTCCCTTGAACTCCTATATGAGAGAAACTATATTTTCTCGAAGCCTAGTATCTAACATTTTACCAGCATATGCAAGTTTTTGATTTTCTTCAGTCTCAAGGTTAATTTCTTCTAAAGGATCTTAAGATTCCATCTTTTTTAATCTTGAGGACATTGGTTTTTGGAAGCCTAAAGGTGAATTGTCATAAATACAGTCCAACTTTAATTTTTCATCTTTCTAAAAAATATTTTCTTTTGATTTTTTCTTATTGACCAATACTTTCTTCTTGTTTTCAATGACATCAATATCCATCTTTCTTTTCTCCTTGGCTGCAGTAACCATTTCCTTGAATTTGTTGGCTGCAATAACCGTATCTCCGATCTTGATGGCCACAGTAGTCATGTCTCCGATTTTGATGACCGTAGTAGCCATATCTTTGATTGCCTTGTTAATCAAAGGGAAACCTCTAGCCGAATCCCAATAGAAGAACTTGTTTTTTTTTTCACCTGACTTATTGTTCACATAGAATCAGTCATCAATTTTGAAAGGAGTAGTTCTATCCATCGCTTGGTCGCTGTCATTCATAAAGGCAACATAGATTCCATATGATGATTGGTCAGCTTCCACCATTTCAAGTTTCCATCTTCATTCCAAAAGAAGAGATTTTGATGAAGCGTTGATGGAACTGCTCCTACTCCATGTACCCACTCTCTCCTCAACAACATGTTAAAGTTAGCTTGCGAGGAAATCACTAAGAAAGAACAATGTAGGTCTTCTCCTGCTACCCATAGAAACGTATAAACAGATAACCCCTTCAGAATCTAAGGGCTTCCCACAAAAATTTGAGACCACTATGTTGTGAGGTATTAAATCTTCCATATTTCTACCAAACCTAACATAGATCTTGTTAAGATGTTGAGTGCAGCCCCTCCATCTACCAATATCTTGTTAAGGATTTGGTCTTCCACTATAGTTTTCAAGTGGAGTGGCTTTCATGTGATATCTCATGTCATCAGTTGGTGGATCAAAGACTGCAACATTTTGATGAGGAGTATAATAAGAAACTCGAGTGACCTAAAGTGCCTTTGGGCTTAAAGAAAGGTCATCAAAATAATCTTCCCCAACATAATCTCTCAATATATGCCTATTTTGATAATCTTCAACACACTCTGTAGGTAATATCGAAATTACTCCACAAATGGCTTCCAAGGAATCCTCGAAACTAGACTCAAAGTAGTCAGTTATTATCTCCTCATCTTCCTACTCCTTGCTTGATATTTTCTTTTCAAAGCCTAGAGGTGGACCTTCGATCATTCGATTAAAAACGGAAGGTCTAACACCGTTCTTTTTTTGCATCTCCAATATTGTATCTCTCTTCATTCTCTGATGCCTTCTCCACTGGGTTTTCGACATGTTCCTATTCACCCATGGAGGATTCTAATATTCATAGTATCCTTTCTTGGAACTCTCAATAGCTCCTCCTCTTCAAAGTGCCAAGTCACTTACTTTGAATGATTTAAAATAGGAGATCCTTCATTTCCCTGCCAAAACCATTTGTTCGGCAGAACATTTGCATGAGCAATATATGACTTCCTTTGAAAAAAATTATATGGCCTTTGAACTGACTTAAAATTATATTTATGTTTTTCTTCTTTTTTCCTTTATTATCTATTTCCTGGACTTTCTGAAAACTCTTTTGAATTTGTGAAGCTTTGAAAGCTTTAACAATCAATTTGTCAAAGATAGTGTTGTAGCGAGGACACAACATTACCTCTTTTTCAACCTTTTGTTTCTATGATAGAAATTCTACTAATGATTCCCCTACAAGAGGGGAAACTTACTCCTTTTCCCTTTCGAACTCTTCCAAAGCCTGATTGACCTACTCTTCAGATAAAGGAGGACTCACCTTTGGTGTTCCTATTGAAGCTCCCATCATCATGATATGCATCTATTCGATATAATTAGCCGGGATGTGGAATGGATCAGTATCCACTTTCTTTGGTTTTTCTTCGAATTTCAATCTTCCTTCATCTATCACCTTTTGGACCATATCTTTGAAATGTAGACAACTATTAGTCCAATTTCCAAAAACATTATGAAATTTACAATATCTTATCCTTTTGCTTTGTTCAAAAGAAGGGATTTTATGATCATCACTAAGAGCAATTTGTTTATCTTTCAACAGTACATCAAACATTTTATCTACCTCAGTAGCGTTGAAACTATATTTTCAATTAGGAAATTTATGTTTTTCCTCTAATTTTAACATTTGACAAGTATAAGGAGGTCAAGGTTGCAATTCTGTCACAGATATTTCATCTTCTTCTTTATTCAAATCTAAATCTGGATAATTTATAAAAGTATCATTATCTTTATAGGCTTCCACTTATTCTATTTTCTCCCTTCTACTTTTATCAAATATTTTGTTCCTTTCTTTCTCATATTTTATTTACTCGATTCTTCTTATTCTATCTGCTAACTGTGCCATATCTCTAACTTGTTGATTTACCAATTTCTTATGAATTGAAAAATCTAAACCTACAACAACCGATCTAACTAATTCATGTTCATGGATTTGAGTATAACATCAAGACTTCATTTGTCAAAATCTATTTAAATAATCTTTAATTGTTTCACTATTGAAACATTTAGTAGTTGCCAAATCTATGAGACTAACCTTTGTCTCTCCTCTAAAGAAATGCTCATGGAGCACTCTTTTGAGTTATGCCCAACTATATAATGAATTTAGTGGTAATGTGGTGAATCAAGTAAAAGAATTTTTTGTTAAAGAAATAAGAAAATATTTCATTTTAAGAAATACATCAATGACTAAATCACCACATTCTATTTGAAAGTGGGCTACATATTCTACAATAGACTCTTCTAATTCACCTATAAATTAAAAAAATTTAGGCACCTTATAACCCCTTGGCAACTCAAATTGTAAAACATAATTAGGTAAGAAAAATGCAATATAAGGTGGTTGTGAATTTCCTATTTTGAAACCATGCCTATTTAAGGCCTATTCAATCATTTGACTAATTCGAGGATTTTGAATTGCCTCAAGGCCTAAACCTCTGTTTGGGCCATTTTGTCCTCGAAGTATCTGATGTCATTGCATATTAATCAAAACTTCATTTGCATTATGATTTCTATTCACCAAAACAAGGCTTGGTTGTTCTTTACCATTCATTAATTGTGTTGGGATATTAATTTCATTTTCAGGATTACTATTATTATTAATTGGTCTTTCTTGCACTAGTATTTCCTAGATTATATGATTTTCCCCAGGCTAGTTTCTAGGAATGACCATAACATCTCCTATTCGAGTTAGGATGCCATTCATCTGTTGATAACTTTCTTTGGCAGTTCTTAACAAAGGATTTAAAATTGATGCCATGTGATTTGTGAAAGTATTGACAATTTCATGATTACTATGATATATTTGTTGTCTAAAAAATTTCTAATGTTTTGTTAGAAACACCCGTGGGAACCATGCTATTGTCTTCTGTTATCCTTTCTTCAAAAGGAATTCCCATATTTCTTAACTGGTTAGCATCATAAGAATGGTTGTTTCGGCCAAGTTCTACAAGCCTATTGGTTCCCTTACTAACTATAGTAAGTGGTATAATATTTTGATTTTGAGGCATGAGAGACTCAATTGTGGCGTATTCATTTCACTAGACAATGGTGTCATACCCCATGGTCATGCAGTAGAAAATGGTGGAGTGTTCGTAGTTGACATTATATTATTTTATGGCAAAGAAGTATCGACAACATTTGTCTGAACTTGTGAACGCATCACGTCTTCACCACTTGCATTTATAGTTTCATTGTTTGGTTGACTAACACCCATAATCATTTCATTATTCACCCTAGAGGATATTTGTTCAATTTTGTTCATTGTTTCCATTGTTATTAGTAGAAGTGCTCGCAACATTATTATTATTGTTGTTATTACTACAATTTCTTTGACTATATGTTGTCATTCTACCACTTCTATATAACATAAAATTCTCATTAAGACTTGTTCTTATTTGTTAATCATGAAAATTGTACTTATTCTTTGAAAAGGATGTACTATTATAATCGAGTAGTTTTCACTAAATGATTCTATTAACAAATAAATATTTAAAGATGAGGCAAAAAATCCAATCTTGATTGTAAGTTCTTTTTAATCAAACCAGCAAGTTCATAATTTTCAACTTACTAGAGAATTGTATAATATTTAATACATATGGTGATAATTATTGAAATAGTAATAGTCACACTAGAAGGGGGGGTTGAATAGTGTGTTTATTAAAGATAATATTTTTTTCTAACTTTTAGCACACATATAGACATATATGTATATGTATGGTAAATCATCCACTAAAGAGAAAACAATTTTAATAGGCAGGCTTGATTGTCTAGTGACATAATAAGATACAGTTTTTAAAATATTTTTTCAAATAAATACTTGGTACCAACGAAATGACAAAGAGTGCTAATAGAATGCTTAATAAACTGTTATGGAGAGAAGTAGAAACACTTGGTTTATATTGGTTCACTCAGCCTGAGCTACGTCTAGTTCTCCTCTATACAATAGTAAAGGGTTCCACTAATCAAAGCTTGATTACAAAACATGTATTCTGCCTTGTCACTCCTAACTTTACAAATTGTCTTAATACCACTTTTGGCACTATCTTAGACTCACTCTGAGTCTGAGAAACCCAAGTATTGTTTAACACTAAACCTCTCCTGGCTTTCACAAATAGTAGTTTGAACGAATGAATGTATTGAGTAACACTCAATGAGTGAATGAACAATAAAGCTAAGAAACAAGATAACTTTTCTCAGCAAAGGATAAACAAATGAAAGCTTTAAATAGTCATCCAGAAATTTCAACAAAGTTTTGCTTTAGAGATATTCTCATTTTCTCGTAATGATTTTCTTTATCTTCTTTTTGGGAAGATACTGCCTTTTATAGACTTTAGTGAAATATCAATTATGGGATCAATGTTGATTCCTTGAAAAGACCATTGTCTCACATTGGGAGATAAGCTGCTTGGCATGCTCTGATTTGTGAGGAAATGAGTGATAGTACAGACAGTGCCATGTGCCCCTTGTCCTCGACGAAAGCTACCTCTAAAGGAACATTTTGTGAATACCTTTTATTCTCTTTTTTTTGTCCTTTCCCTAAATTCAAATGTTAGCAATTCAAAACAAAGAGAGGAAAAATGAATTTGTATAAGTTGGAGCACATGTACTTCCTTTTTTGGGCTATCATAGGCTTTTTGATCAGTGTTGATCATTTTGAAAAATTCCATTGCTTGCCTAAATTGAAGCCTAAATTGCTCATTTTCTTGGCCTTGGCGTTAAGCGAATGATTCCATTTCTTTCCTAATCATGTCTTGCACTTGATCCCTTGTAACAATCGCAGGTTGTGCATAGTTCAAAGGAGCAGGTCCTAAACTAGTGGAGTAGACAATGACGACATCTGGTTCTCCCTTATCTCTTGAGGTAGCTTCATTTGAGGTTATTGACTGCTTGGATGCAGGTTCTTGGATGTGATGTACAACCTCATTAGCTATGGCTGCATTGGATGCCTCAAGGGTTTCATCTAAGAATCATGGATCTAAGTCACATGAGCTATCATTTGAGCTTCACTTATTTTCAGAAGATTGTAAGTCCCTTCAGATTGAATAGTGGGAAGTTGTAGGAGATGTTGAATGAATGAGTAGTTGTTAGCATCCTTGGTGAAGAAAACACAAGCATCAACGAAGTAATAGTTCCGAATTGGACGTAGCACTTCAATGAAGTCGTAGTTCTTAGTGTTGTAACTTCTATCATAACCAGAAGTGGAGGCCTTCAGAGTGTCTGTCGACACAATTTGATTCCAGAGGGTCTTGGCATCGTAATCATCAAGAGCATGAATAAGCTTCTTCCCACTAAACAAGGAACTCCAATTGCGGGGGTAGTTGACTACTTCCACCTTCATCTGCCTTGAGAGCATTTCTTCAGTGTAGTACACCTTGAACCCTTTCTTTTTGGCAGCATCCCAAATAGGTAGTCATGGACATACCTTATCAACAATTATCTTGACACTGGTGACCCTTGAGATGTGCAGTCTAAAAGGGTAGCTAATGGCTTTATCTCTCACATACATTTGTGCCTGGAGGTTTCCAAGAGAGGCGGGGTCTTCTTGGGATAGGTGTAGATTTGCTAGATGCACTGGTAAAAGCTTTGTAAATGGCATTCAGAGATGCACTTTCTTTTGAAATTTTCTCTTTGGAGGTTCTACTTCTTGCGAAGGGTCCTTTTGTGCTTCTCAAACAGATCCCTGGGGATACTGTTTGGTGTGCTCTTCTTGTCCTTGCACTTTGTGGCGTCCCTAAATAATGACTGGTTTAATAGTAATAAATTAAATAGTAGAAACCATGGGAAATTTTTTTTCTTTTTCTTTTCTCTCTCTCTCTCTCTCTCTCTCTCTCTCTTTTTCGCATTGTTATTCATTTCACAGTAATTAAATTCAGAAGGAAAATTATCACTATAGAGTCCTGAATGGCCAGTTCACAACTCTATTCGGATTCATTTCTTTCTGATCACTCATAACTTCAAACTATTTTTCTCTTTCAAAATTATACCAGCCATCACTTTAGGTCGTCACGTGAAAGATAATAAAATGCGGTCGGTAAACTCTTTTCAAATAAAGTTTCTTAACATTTCCTTTTCAAATAATGAGATTAAACCTAATTATATTTATCATCTAAAACTGTCCAAAATATGGGAGTTTGCAAAATAACATAGTGACATCCAGAGCAAAGGTAACAATTGTGGTGGCTTCAGCCACATTATATACAATCACCAAAATTTCTATACAATAGGTCTACCCACCCAAAAATCAAAAGAGTAAACCTAGCAGTCTGAACTAGATACACCCACCCACAGAATGTATGTACTTCTAGTCTAAGGATTCGTCTACTATGATGAAGAGTCGTCACTATTCGCTGTCCCTCCAGGGCCACTCTCCTCTGTAGAGTCTGCCTCGGATGCTGACATAATATCCTCTGGAGAATCAACATCAATGAGTGGGTCTTCATCATCCATAGGTAAGTCAAGTGCATCCACAGCAGGTTCAGGAGGTAACTCCTCTAGGTTCTCTTCAAGATCCTCTTTAGAGGATGACACCTCTATCACTTGAACCGGCTCAACTAGTCGATATGGAGTAGGTGTAGGTAGTATCCACTCCACAGGCTGCTGAAGTGTGCGTGCGGGTTCCTCCGGATGTACTAATGAAGTAGCAGTAAGTCGAATTGGGCCACGGAATCGGCACCTCTCATTGCCTTCGAGGGTCTCCCAAACACCCTCTAGGCACTCCATCACCACGCTATCATGGATCAACTGCGCTGCCATCGCGATCTACAAGAGATGAAAGAAAGAGGGTAGACTCTTTCACAAGAAATCTAACTACACTGGTAACAATACAATGCATCCCATAACGGCTACGCATAGTCAAAGTGTCTTTTTCAAGGGATTTCCTCTCTGGTAATCGATTACTAAAGTATGTAATCGATTACCAGTGCCCAAACACAAATTACACAACTTTTGCACATTGGAAACTAAAATTTACACTGTGTAATTGATTACACACAAATGGTAATCGATTACCAATGCCCTATCACCTTGTGTAATCGATTACCAGAGGTCATTTAACATTCTGTTTGCATTTTTAAGCCCTGTAATCGATTACACACACTTGGTAATCAATTACCAGAGGCCATTTAACATTCTGTCTCCATTTTTAAGCCCTGTAATCGATTACACACCCTTGGTAATCGATTACCAGAGGCTAAATTTCTAGATACCACCCAAGATACATAGTTGGCCAGCTGCCACACAAGCCTCCTTTCTTCGTGGACTTTGTTCTTTTATTAGTTGACTGCCAGGAGCTCGCCTGTTTAGGTACGTCACATGTTCTCACTAACTGACTATGCCCGGGTTGGGTCGGGATTAGCCAAGCTTGGTTTTGGGCAATAGCACCCCACCTGACGTCCCCAAGGTCTCCTGACCCCCGCGACATATCTCCAGGTACCACTCTGTGGTCAACAAACAAAAGTAGGAAGACTGACTCTTCCACGCTTTCTCACATCAAGCTTAGTGGATTATGGGGTACCCGTCATATGTGGTACTAGGTGGCGATCGGGCGATGGCGCAAATCAACTCTCCCACTTCCATAAGTCAAACATAAACACACCATCCCCAGTTGCCCACCTTTCAACTGAGCTCACACACTCCTACGTAGCCCTTATCCTCGTTCCTCTCAGCACCGGGTCCCCATCAACCCCTCCAAGCTTCCACAATATCCAACCAATTCAATTTCATTTATCATGAAGCTACCCTAAACCAAGAAAATAGAGTAGAGGCAGAAAACTCTGCCCAAAACTCATTCAAATTCCACAATTTTCCCTACTCAAATACCCCAGTAACATTCTCTTCGATCCAATTCGTTAACCGTTGGATCGCCTTGAAATTTTACTGGAGGTTTCTAGTACATAAATCTACATTTTGACTGTTGGGATCTGCTAGAAAATCCCTGGAACATGAAATGTACTACCTTTCCCGTGACTAGTGCTGCACAAGCATTTTTCTGCACATTTGGTCATGTTTGCTGCACAATTTGACAGCTTTTGCTGCACAATTTGGCAGATTTCGAAATCCAACTTGCCCACATCCAATTTTACTCAAATTGAATCCTACAATTCCTAAATCATGTATGAATCATATTTAAACCAAAAGCAAGCTTCAGACAAAAGCAAATCAAAATATAGGTATCCAAAACCCACCAATTTAGTGAATTCTCAAGGTTTGAAAAGTGAAAATGAGAATTGGGTAATTTTGGGGTAAACTCTCATCTCAATCAAGTCTATAACATTGATTTAAACTTGCTCGAACTGGTTTTAAGGCAAAAACTCCACCTATTCAAAATTTGGCCTCTCAACACCCAATTTACCTTAGAAATGACTCTTTTCTTTCACAGTTGTCACTCATTTTTCTCATTTGCTCTTCCCAAGCTTTCCTACAAGTCCTAATTGACATTCTAAGCAAGAATTCACTCACTTTAGACTCCAATTTCCACTAACCCCAAATTTGGCTTTTCTAACCCTCAAAATCTCACATTTTTCCACTCACAACACTACCATTCTCACATTTAACCCTAAGCTAACTCTCCCCATCATCTCTACCAGTTTTCCATCAACATTTTAAACATATATACACCACAAAGCATCATTATAAAACCCTAAATCAGAATGGGTAATTTAGCTCACATCAAACATGTCAAGTTTAGCATGATTTCAACAAATTCCTTCACAAATAACTACCCTAAGGCAAGAACCTAGTAGAACTACCCATCATATCTCCCAAAAACCCAACACCCACGAATTTCATGTGAGAAGAAGTCCACCCATACCTGAAATTTGAAGCCCCACGAAGTAGAGGTGTGCTTCAAGACTCCGAAAATGGCTTCTCCTTGCAATTTGGGGTAGAAATGATGAGCAATTTTGGAGCTTCAATGGACAACAATGGTGGAGAAGAAGGAAGAAGAAAAGCAACGTGAAAGGGAGGAAGAGAGAGCTGCTGAAATTTCTGAAGAGGGAGAGAGAATTTGGCTTTAAAAAATGATTTTCTTTTCCCTTTTTTATTCATAAAGCAATGCCACATGTCCCATTTTAAGTTGAGCAAAAAGGGCCCACCTTTTTCCTTTGATTTGACTTCATACTCAGCCACAAAGGAGAAAAAATTTGACCTTTTGGATGCTGAAATCCTGCCTCGGTTTGCATGCCGCCTCTATGGTTCCAATTCCTCGCGTTTCTCTGCACCCGTTGGGGCCCGTTTTCAAAAGTAGGCAATATATATATATCAAAACGCTCAGAATGAGACCCTGAGCATGGTTCAGAGGTTGGTTTTGTAAAATTTTAAGTTCCACGCAAAACGATAATTTTTAGGCTAATTAATTGAGGATTAATCTATAACTGTCCAGTTATGGATTACTCTTCGCTAATTAGTCTAACCTGCGTATCTTTCCCCCAATGTACATACTTCTACCAAGAATATATATATACACTGAATAATACATACATACATATATATATATATAATTATTTAAAATATAACGCTTACAAAATTCCGGGTAGAAATTCCAGGATGTCACACACTTATGGTGGTTTTGCTAAGTTGTTGCTCGTGAAACCTCTATTGATGGATGAAATTATTGTTGGCTGCCAGGTGTAAGCCAATGCGGTTGCATCTTGATGACTTGTGGCTGCATTAGACGAGTCCATTGTGGTGGTGGTAGATGAACTATAATATTTGTTGGAAGATCCTTGAAGGCCTTAAATGGTGTGTGCTCATAGTCATACCTCATCCATGCTGGGGATTGAACAATTATGGTTTTTCTTTGGATAGGTTTAGTAGAGACAGACTCAAAGAAGCAAGATTCAGGCAGTCGATTACTGTTAACAAATGCTAGAGGAAACCTCTGATCATCTGTCAATGGTTCCTTTTGTTGAACCGCTCTTCTAAACTTCTCAAGATGGATGAGGGATGGAGGTGGACACAGTTGTGTTGAAGGAACTAGACACTTCTTAAGAGGAGAGATATGAGTTTTGCCAGTGAAAAGAGCCATATTTCAGTTATTTTAGGATTAAAATGTTAGGCACTTATCTTTCAATTGAAATAGTTTTCTTATAAACTTCCCTTAAATCTAGTTGCTTTATATATATTGTACATTTACTAATGTTTTTTAAATATGAAAGATTCATCCATAATTTTGTAGGTTTTGATTGTTGTTTGTTGGATCTAGAAACCTAGTGAAAAAAGAGGGGTAAAATGGTCATTTTCCAAGATTTCAGACATCCATTTGCCCAGGCTAGCAACCAGCTCGCCCGGGGTTAATCAAATTTCTTCAGGCTTAAGTAACCAACCCACCTGGGTGAGCTACAGCTCGCCTGAGCGAGTGAATACTTTCAACACAAAGTAAGAAATTCGCCTAAGCAAACTACAACTCACCTCTGCGAATTGGCCTCTGCTTCTTGGCTCTTTTCTTTAAATAGCCATGTCTAGGAAGATGAAAAGGACATCGAGAGGTAGATATAAAACATGAGAAAATTAGGAAGTGATGCAATCCTACCCCTCAAAGGCATTGGATAGAATACTCCAAGAAGATTGGGCCAGAGATGCAGGAGAAGGCCGTAGGGTTCTCATGAGCCTTAGGGTAGATTATGGGCCCATGGGCTAAGTATGATTCCACTTATCTTTGTTCATATTAGATTAGGGTTTCATTATTTTTTGGGCCTTGTATTTAGGGCTCCGTAGTGTAGGGAGGGTACCCTAATAATGTAGGATTTTTCATCTCTTGTATTTTAGGGCACCTAGACTAGTTTTTGTATTAGGGGTAGTTTTGTAATTTCACATGCATTAAGTGCACTATTTGATGTGTGTGTTTTGGGTGATAAATTTAATTGGATTGGGATTCATAAATTTAATTGAATTGGGAGAATCCCAATCCAATTAAATTTTGGACCTTCCTAAGGGGGAGGTGAGCATTTGCTTGCTACACCCCATTGCCACATCATATAGTCACACTTTGTACATGTCCTTCATGCTTTACATGCCTCATGACACCTAAGCACACTTAGTGGAGAATCTTGGACTTGATCTTGGATTAGTGGGCTGAACCATAGCCAAAATTCCTTAATCATAATTAGTGAAATTTTGGCTCCATAAGTTCAAATTCAAATTCAAGTGAAATTTGAATAGAAATTCAAATTTCCCTCCAATTTTGTGTGACACTTAGGCTATAAATAGAGGTCTTGTGTGTGCATTTTTTCAACTTTGATCATTTGAGAATTACACTTCAAATTTCAGACCTCTTTTGAGGCACAAAATTTCTTGCTCCTTCTCCCTCCACTCATCTTCTCCAACCTTCAAGCTCTTATCCATGGCTTCCTATGGTGGTGAGCTTGTTCTTGACTCATCTTCTCCTTGAAGTGGTGTCTCCAATCATCTTTCTTCCTTCTCCATTCCGCTGCAATTGATCTTCAAGAAGCCCTTATGTATGAATCTTTTCTACTCATTATTGGTGATTTCATTCTATTCGTAGTGCTTGATTCTATTTGATCACTAATTTCATGAAATTGGATTTTAAGTTTGAGTGGGAAGTACTCTTAGAATTTGAATTGAATGAATTTTCTCTTTACATTACGTTGCTAGGAATAGAGCATAACATTTTGATTACAAATAGCATAAGATTATGATTGTAATGCTGGGATATTTACTTCATATGCGAGGGATCGATATTCGGTAAATATTCTTAGGATTCTCAAGCGCGAGGGATCAATTCGAGGTAACTTAATGTGTGCATCAGTAATGTTAGAAAATGATTCATATATGTTAATCTTATTAGGATACCGAGGGAATGAATGATGAAATCCAATCCTACATTTTTCTTGAATTAATTAAATTCGTTATTATTGTTTCCATAATCTTACGTGTTTCTGACGCACTAAATTCTGCTATTTTCATTATTCCATTACTTTAGTTATTTTTTGTTAGTGAGACAAACCCATGATATCTCGATTAAATTTGTACATAACTATTGAACTGATAACCTTTATCCGAAGGAATTGAATAACTGAAGTCCCTGTGGAGATGATCTCTTTTTATAAATTTGTAAGCTGCGACGACATTGGTACGCTTGCCAATAGTCCAACAATTAGTAGATTCACTATCTGAGGAAGATGAGGCTGGACTCTCCTTGTTCCTAGTGAAAGAGATTTTCACTCCTTCTCACCAAACTTGGGATTGGCTTTAGTTGCCCTTGTCTTAATGCGTCTAGGAATGACAAGTTCTTTGAGTGCTAGAGCTGGTTGGACGATTTTGGGTCATTTTAGCATAGGGACGGGCAGGGATGTAGCCTTTCTCTTTTGGAGAGGTATTTGTACAAACCCCTCATCCTCTTTAGCCTTTGTAGTATTGATGTTTCTACTGTTGGATGCACAGGAGTGGATGCATTTGGCTATGTATGTCTCTTCTTTGTCCTGTGCTCCCTTGCATGTGGCTCCCTCTCTTCTTCCTCCTTTTGTGATTGCTTCCTTGTCTTCTTTTTCTTTCGTTGCTCAACCATAATCTTTTTTATCTTTTTCGGTAATCCCAAATATATTCACTCCTCGATCTTGATTAGTGATAGCTTTGGCGAACCTCTTCTGCTTCCTTTTATTTATGGCATCCAGGTCCACCCGAGGAGCCTCCTTTCGATTATGTTCTAAAGCAACCTTCATAGCTTTTAGTTTAGTTTTGCTAAATTTTTGTTGTTAGCAAGAATTGAACCCTTGGCTACTAGTGTGTGCTTACAATCATTGTCCATTTTGTTGAAGACATGATACACGCCTTGTGAAACAACTCGCCTTGTCGCTACAATATCACTAACTCAAACGCGTAATTTCAATTTTTAAATGAAATCTCCATTAATTTGATTATGAAAACGAGAGTAAATTTTTTGTGATATATATTCACCAAACAACGCACAAACACTTAAATAAACACACACACACATCTTAAACCATTATACACCATTCACATGACAAAATAATTTAGTTTTTACATGCATCTAAATCCGAGACTTACATAGCCAAATAAAAAAGAATCATGGAATCACTACGGAAGGGTGATCGACTCTTTACACCAAGAGGCAACCATGTGGATGGATCGGTTTGCTCTTACCTTGAACGGGAGTCAAGAACTTCCCCGATTGTTAGCCAAGGCCAAGGTGATGGCAGACACCTACTCCGCCCCCGAAGAAATTCATGGGCTTCTCGGCTATTGTCAGCATATGATAGACTTAATGGCCCACATAATTAGAAATCGCTAGGAAACTTGTATGGTCTCTCAGACCTTGACTAGATACGACTTTCCGAAATAAAATGAGTTGGTCCCATGTTTCTACTCCAAAAAAGCTTGTGCGAATCAAATCACTCCTGCATTTTATCTCTAGCATGCATTCTTTCTTTCTTTACCCACTCCTCACGTTTGGTTTTTTAGGGAAAAACACCATAACTAAACGCGCCACAAGGCATCCCTATCGCACCAGATCCAAATCTAGAATGATGGGTGATCAAAAGGAGACACAGGAACAGATGAAAGCCGACATGTCGGCTCTGAAAGAATAGATGGCTTCCATGATGGAGGCCATGTTAGGAATGAGGCAGCTCATGGAGAAAAACGTGGCCACCGCTGCCGCTGTCAGTTCGGCTGCCGAAGCAGACCCAACTCTCTTGGCAACTGCGCACCATCCTCCCTCAAACATAGTAGGACGGGGAAGGGACACACTGGGGCACGATGGCAACCCTCATCTGGGATACAACCGAGCGGCTTACCCTTATGGATTGCCGCCCAACTACTCACCACCCATCCTGCAAGACGATGCGGGCCATATTGCTTCTCCCGTCCTTGAAAGAGAGCCTCCTCAACAGCCCGATGAGGTCCACAAAGACCCTCAAGACTATGCTCGAAGGGATGTCGAGTTCTATCCCCCGATCCCCGAAGGACCGGCACCCAGCACGTTGCCTCAGCCCAACATCACGACACAACCAATAGTTTTGTCCACGGAAGGACCGCCCCCGGCAATTGAAGAAAGGAGGAAGCTCGATCTCCTCGAGGAGAGATTGAGAGCCGTGGAAGGATTTGGGGACTATCCGTTCGCAGACATGACGGATCTTTGCTTAGTACCCGATGTTGTTATCCCCCCAAAGTTCAAAGTACCGGACTTCGACAAGTATAAAGGGACGACTTGTCCCAAAAACCATCTCAAGATGTACTGTCGCAAGATGGGCGCACACTCTAAGGATGAGAAGCTATTAATACACTTTTTTCAACATAGCTTGGCTGGAGCCGCGGTAGTTTGGTACACTAATTTGGAAGCTTCCCGTATCTGTACTTGGAAGGATCTGATTACTGCCTTCCTAAGGCAATATCAGTATAATTTCGATATGGCTCCCGATCGCACTCAGCTGCAGAATATGTTCAAGAAAGAGGGCGAAACCTTTAAAGAATACGCACAGCGGTGGAGAGAC
Source organism: Glycine max (assembly GCF_000004515.6). Taxonomy (NCBI): domain Eukaryota; kingdom Viridiplantae; phylum Streptophyta; class Magnoliopsida; order Fabales; family Fabaceae; genus Glycine; species Glycine max. The sequence continues at coordinate 24,796,489 of NC_038244.2, forward strand.
CTAGCGGCACAAGTGGCTCCTCCCATGGTTGAGAGAGAGATGATCACCATGATGGTAGACACTCTGCCAGTGTTCTACTATGAGAAGCTAGTAGGTTACATGTCGTCCAGCTTCGCGGACCTAGTGTTCGCCGGGGAAAGAATCGAGGTAGGGTTGAAAAGAGGAAAGTTTGATTACGTTTCCTCCACGAGTGCGAATGCCAAAAGAATCGGGACAACGGGGGTAAAAAGGAAGGAAGGAGATGCCCATGCCATCTCTTCAATGCCCGCGTGGGTCAAACCCCCGCAGACACCTCATGGTACCCATCAGTACGCGCAACATCACCCGAGCTTCTCGGCTCATACCGGGAACGCCTCTAGTTCAGCACCTGTGCAGCCTAAGGCACGCACCCAGAGGGAAGCTCCCCAAGTTCCAACTCCGAACACAACTCGCCCGGCCGGTAATTCCAACGCAACAAGGAACTTCCCTCCGAGGCCATTTCAAGAATTCACCCCACTCCCAATGACGTACGAAGACCTCTTGCCGTCCCTCATCGCCAACCATTTGGCCGTGGTAACTCCCGGAAAGGTCCTCCAACCGCCTTTCCCAAAGTGGTATGACCCTAACGCAACTTGCAAGTACCATGGGGGTGTCCCGGGGCATTCCATTGAAAAATGCTTGGCCCTTAAATACAAGGTCCAACATTTGATAGATGCTGGATGGCTGACTTTCCAAGAGGATCGGCCCAATGTGAGAACCAACCCGCTCGCCAATCATGGAGGGGGAGCGGTTAACGCCGTTGAGTCCGATAGGCCGCGCAGGTCTAAACCTTTAAAGGATGTGGCAACCCCTAGGAGGTTTATCTTTGAGGCCCTACAAAAGGGAGGTGTGATTCCTCATAGTGGGCGTAAGGAGGATTCTTGTTTACTGCATTCCGGCGAGCTGCATGACATCGAAACGTGTTTGGGAGTAGAGGAATTGTTACAGCAAATGATAGATAGAGGTCGACTGGAAGTTAGCAGTGAAGGAAGAGAGGAGCAGCATATATGCATGCAGTCCACGGATGGGAGCAGTGTTGCGAAGCCCAAACCCTTGGTGATATACTTCACCAAGGGCACAGCTTCGCAAAAGCCCGGACACCCCTTAGCAGCTAAACCTGTTCCTTTCCCATACCAAAATAGCCACGTAGTCCCATGGAGATATACACCTCCGAGGGGGAAGGAAGAAGAAGCCACCGACGTTAGCTCGTTGTCGGCTAAGGTAACAAATATCACGGGACTGAGTGGTGTGACCCGTAGCGGTCGTGTGTTTGCGCCTCCGGACCTACCAGTCCAACCCGCGAATGTCAAGGGGAAAGGAAAAGTGGTGGAGGAATAAGATGGTGAAGCACCCCACGCTTCGAATAAAGATATTCCGGCGAAAGGTCTTCCGGAGGAAAAGGATGGTAAAAAGGAGGTGTCGCTAGAGGAAGCCAGTGAGTTCCTCCGTATAATTCAGCAGAGCGAATTCAAGGTTATCGAACAGCTCAACAAAACTCCGGCCAGGGTGTCACTGTTGGAGTTACTCATGAGCTCCGAGCCTTATCGGGCTCTACTAGTAAAAGTTTTGAACGAGGCCCATGTGGCCCAAGACATCTCGGTATAAGGTTTCAGAGGGCTGGTCAATAATATCACCGCCAACAACTATCTCGCCTTCGCCGAAGAAGAAATCCCCGCCGAGGGGAGAGGGCATAATAAAGCTTTGCACGTATCAGTCAAGTGTATGGACCATATCGTAGCCAAAGTGCTCATCGATAATGGTTCCAGTTTAAACGTGATTCCTAAGAGCACTTTGGAGAAATTACCATTCAATGCCTCCCACTTAAAGCCGAGTTCAATGGTGGTTCATGCCTTCGACGGCACCCGCCGAGAGGTTAGGGGAGAGATCGATCTCCCAGTACAGATAGGCCCTCACACCTGTCAAGTTACTTTCCAAATAATGGATATTAACCCCCCCTACAGCTGTCTGTTGGGGCGTCCGTGGATCCACTCAGTGGGAGTTGTTCCCTCTACACTCCACCAAAAGTTGAAATTCGTAGTAGAAGGGCATCTGGTCATCGTATAAGGTGAGGAAGACATCTTGGTGAGCTGCCCATCCTCTATGCCTTATGTGGAAGCCGCAGAGGAGTCATTAGAAACCGCTTTCCAGTCTTTTGAGGTGGTAAGCATTTCCTTCGTGGACTCCTTCTCTGGGCAGCCTTGCCTGTCCGATGCAGCAGTAATGATGGCCCGAGTTATGTTGGGGAATGGTTACGAACCCGGAATGGGTTTAGGCAAAGACAACGGCGGCGTAACTAGCCTGATAAATGCCAAAGGAAATTGTGGGAAGTATGGTTTAGGCTATAAGCCCACTCAGGCAGATATAAAGAGAAGCATCGCGGGAAGGAAGAGCGGTGGTCAAAGCTCACGGTTGAGACAAGAAAGTGAAGGAAGCCCGCCCTGCCACATAAGTAGAAGCTTTATAAGCGCGGGTCTGGGAGACGAAGGTCAAGTGGTCGCGATATATGAAGATGATGTTCCGAGTACATTGGATTTGGTACGACCATGCCCTCCTGATTTCCAGCTGGGAAATTGGCGAGTGGAGGAATGCCCCGACATTTACGCAGCGAGCATAATGTAAACCTTTACGGTTTTAAAAGCTCTATAGTTGGGCCTAGGCTTTAGAGTTTTTCTTTTGGTTAAGGCTTTGTGTATTTTGTTTTTTTTAATTTATAATACAAGGATCTTTCTTCATCTGTTCCTACGTCTCTACCCATTCTCATCCATTTGCATGTTTACTTCTTTATTTCTGAAACGGCAGATCCGATGACGAGTCCCCTGAAGGTACTAATACATGGGACCCGCCTATCAACTTCGAGCAAGAAACGAATGAAACGGAAGATGAAGGGAACGAGGATGTGGGACTTCCCCCAGAATTAGAAAGGATGGTCGCCCATGAGGACCAAGAAATGGGGCCTCATCAAGAAGAAATAGAACTAGTAGACTTGGGAATTGGCAGTGGAAAAAGGGAAGTAAAGATAGGCACAGGTATAACCGCACCTATCCGTGAAGAATTAATAATCCTGCTAAGAGACTACCAAGACATCTTTGCTTGGTCATACCAAGATATGCCCAGTTTGAGTTCTGACATTGTACAGCACCGATTACCTCTAAATCCCGAGTGTTCCCCGGTAAAGCAGAAACTGAGAAGGATGAAGCCCGAAACATCCTTGAAGATAAAAGAAGAAGTGAAGAAGCAATTTGACGCTGGTTTTCTGGCTGTCGCTCGGTATCCAGAATGGGTTGCCAACATTGTACCGGTCCCTAAGAAAGATGGGAAAGTACGAATGTGTGTGGATTATCGAGACCTGAATCGGGCCAGTCCCAAGGACAATTTTCCTTTGCCACACATCGATATCCTCGTAGATAATACGGCCAATTTTGCTTTATTTTCCTTCATGGACGGTTTCTCCGGTTACAATCAGATAAAGATGGCGCCAGAGGATATGGAAAAGACTACCTTCGTCACCCTATGGGGAACATTCTGTTACAAGGTGATGTCCTTTGGACTCAAGAATGCCAGGGCAACTTATCAACGGGCCATGGTAGCTTTGTTCCATGATATGATGCATCAAGAGATCGAGGTCTACGTGGACGACATAATTGCTAAATCTAAATCTGAAGAAGAACACCTTGTCAACCTGCGGAAGTTGTTCGAAAGGCTTAAGAAATATCAATTAAGGTTGAACCCCGCCAAGTGTACCTTTGGGGTCAAATCAGGGAAATTGCTTGGTTTCATCGTAAGCCAGAAAGGGATAGAGGTAGACCCCGAAAAGGTGAAGGCCATCCTTGAGATGCCGGAACCCCGTACTGAGAGGCAAGTCCGAGGTTTCCTAGGACGCTTGAATTATATTGCCAGATTCATATCGCAGCTCACCGCCATTTGTGAGCCGTTGTTCAAGCTCTTACGCAAAAACCAAACTGATCGCTGGAACGAGGGTTGCCAAGAGGCTTTTGGAAGGATCAAGAAGTGTCTTATGAATCCCCCTGTGCTTATGCCGCCAGTACCTGGAAGGCCTCTCATTTTGTACATGACAATCTTGGACGAGTCAATGGGGTGTATGCTGGGGCAACATGACGAATCCGGAAAGAAAGAGCGCGTTGTTTACCACCTAAGTAAGAAGTTCACGACCTGTGAAATGAATTACTCCTTGCTCGAAAGAACGTGTTGTACTTTAGTATGGGCATCCCATCGCCTAAGGCAGTACATGCTGAGCCATACTACCTGGTTGATATCCAAAATGGACCCGGTTAAGTACATCTTTGAAAAGCCAGCTCTCACAGGATGAATCGCCCGGTGGCAAGTCCTGCTATCCGAGTTTGATATAGTTTACGTCACCCAAAAGGCAATAAAAGGAAGCGCCTTAGCAAATTATTTGGCTCAGCAACCTCTTAACGACTATCAGCCCATGCATCCTGAATTCCCGGATGAGGATATCATGGCCTTGTTTGAGGAAAAATTGGACGAAGATCGGGACAAATGGACCGTATGGTTTGACGGAGCGTCAAACATTCTAGGCCATGGCGTTGGAGAAGTATTGGTCTCTCTGGACAATCAATGCGTGCCTTTCACAGCCAGATTAGGATTCGACTGCACCAACAACATGGCCGAATATGAAGCATGCGCCCTGGCCGTCCAGGCAGCGGTTGACTCCAATGTCAAACTACTCAAGGTGTACGGCGACTCAGCGTTGGTAATCCATCAGCTGAGAGGGGAATGGGAAACTAGAGATCCCAAGCTGATACCCTACAAAGCCTATATCAAGGAATTGGCTAAAACCTTTGATGAGATCTCTTTCCATCATGTTCCCCGCGAGGAAAATCAAATGGCGGATGCGCTTGCTACTTTGGCGTCTATGTTCTAGCTAACACCGCACGGGTATCTACCCTACATTGAATTTTGGTGTCGTGGCAAACCCGCACATTGCTGCCAAGTAGAAGAGGAACAGGATGGTAAGCCTTGGTATTTCGACATCAAGCGATATGTCGTAAGCAAAGAATACCCGCCAGAGATTGCCGACAATGATAAGAGGACATTGAGAAGGTTGGCGGCCGGTTTCTTCATGAGCGGAAGCATACTGTATAAGAGAAACCACGACATGACACTCCTGCGGTGTGTGGATGCCAGGGAGGCGAATCACATGATCGAGGAAGTCCATGAGGGCTCGTTTGGAATGCACGCCAATGGGCATGCTATGGCCAGGAAGATCCTAAGAACAGGTTATTACTGGCTTACCATGGAAAGTGATTGTTGTGTCCATGTAAGGAAATGCCACAAATGTCAAGAGTTCGCAGACAATGTCAATGCTCCACTGCATCCTCTGAATGTCATGTCCGCCCCTTGGCCTTTCTCCATGTGGGGGATAGATGTCATTGGGGCCATTGAGCCCAAGGCCTCGAATGGTCATCGCTTCATCCTCGTAGCGATAGATTATTTTACCAAGTGGGTCGAGGCGGCCTCCTACACCAATGTCACGAGGGTTGTAGTGGTCAGGTTCATTAAGAAAGAGATCATCTGCTGATATGGTTTGCCAAGGAAGATTATCACGGACAACGGCACCAACCTGAATAACAAGATGATGGGGGAAATGTGCGAGGAGTTTAAAATCCAGCATCACAATTCCACACCCTACCAGCCAAAGATGAATGGAGCCGTGGAAGCGACCAATAAGAATATCAAAAAGATTATCCAAAAGATGACCGTGTCATACAGAGATTGGCACGAAATGCTCCCGTTCGCGTTACACGGTTACCGAACTTCAGTGCGAACGTCAACTGGGGCAACGCCGTTCTCATTGGTATATGGGATGGAGGCTGTGTTACCGTTTGAGGTAGAAGTCCCGTCATTAAGGATCTTGGCAGAATCCGGATTAAAGGAATCAGAGTGGGCTCAAACGCGCTATGACCAGCTCAACCTCATTGAGGGTAAGCGCTTAACGGCCATGAGTCATGGGCGCTTGTACCAGCAAAGAATGAAGAGTGCATTCGACAAGAAGGTACGCTTGCGCAAGTTCCATGAGGGAGACCTTGTGCTAAAGAAAATGCCCCATGCTTTCAAGGACAATCGAGGAAAATGGGCCCCAAACTACGAAGGGCCTTTTGTTGTGAAGAGGGATTATTCCGGAGGAGCCCTGGTGCTTACCAACATGGATGGCGAAGAGCTACCTTCACCCGTGAATTCTGAGGTCGTCAAGCGATATTATGCTTAGAATCTGGGGCAATTAAGGATGTCGTTGCATGTTCTTTATCTTTATGTGTTTTCTGAATTTCCCCCAGGTATTCCCCGTCTACAGTATCTCTCGTTACAATCTTTTAAAGAAATGAACGTGGATTCGAGGCTTTAGTCCTCACGTTGGTTTCAAACCTTGCGTTAATTTGTGATCACCTGAGCCCTTCTGCTCAGTTCATGGGATGCCCCAAGCGCTTAATTAAAATTGAACCTAAACCAACTTTCACTAAAATTTGCTGCGTTTGAAAACATTCATGCATACGCATACGCATGCATATTGTTGTGGTAAAACAGGGGCAGGATCATCTTGAGCTACCTTCTGGGGTAGGGACAAAACATGAACAGCAGAAACAAATCAAGGTAAGACAACGACGCGGTCAAGATTTACCACACCTTGTTGTTTCTTACTTGCAGGTACATAGGGACGGATGCAAGTAGGGATGGGGTCACGACCGACCGATCGTTGCCCCTTCTTTGCGCTAAACAAGCAGAGAACGTCGCGCAAGGTAGCCCAGTATCCTTTGAATTCGCAGTATTTTACTACTATTGTTTGTTTTTTTAGTAATTAATGCCTAATTCTAACTTAAGTAGGCTCAAATAGGCAAAACGCTAACCCATAAGGAAGGAGGGGACATGGTTAATGTTCCTCTCAAAAAAAAAAAAAAAGGGTGCAGGTTAGCTCGCTTGGGCGAGCTGAGCTCGCCTGGGCGAGCAACCCCTGCACCAAAATATAAAAGTGACGAAAGGGGGGACGTTTTTGCATTCAAAAACTTCTTTTCCCCCCTTTCAAAAGCCATACCCACGGAATTTACGAGTTTGCAGCCCTAGGATCTCTACTTTTCGCATTCTTCGATTCCGTTTCGCGCTTTTATTCATCACCAACAAGTAAGTATTCCATCCTTAAGCTTTCTAGCTTTTCATTGGTGTATTTTGATCTCCTTTTGGTGCTCTAAATTGTGGGAATGTGCTCAAATATGTGGGGCAATTTTGGTTTGTTTTCTTGCTTGATTGGGTTGAATTGGGGGTTTGTATGAGATGGCCCTAGGCCTATAATGCATTTTGAAGCAATGGGACATGCCACATTGTCCCCGTTCTCTTGCTATTGATGCCTAAACGCGCGCCCACCAAGTGTTCGGTGAAATGCCTCAATGGCATTAGCGCGTGATTTTCGTAGGGAAACAACCCATGGGGCAATTTGGTTTGCACATATTTTCTATTTTTTGGGACATGGATTCAGTTTCGAAAGGGCTGGAGTAATTGCCCCATATATACTAGGCCTAGGAACCAAAGTTTTTTATGCAAGAGAACACAAGAGTGGGTGCATATTGGGTAAAGTTACCCTTTTTGGCCAGCAATCAGCTATGAGCCACGCTACAATAATTTCCCTACGCCTAGATGTTTAGGAATTTTGTTCATCATAAATGTGTAGGTTTAGAATAGGTAGCAAAATACCTTTGGCAATTTACACTTTGGGGCGTGGTAGCAAAATACTTGGATGTATGTACATGTAATTTTTGGTAGTCAAAATGTCTCACAAAATATATATATGTTGCATTTTTATGTAAAGAAAATACCTTACAGAGATACTTTTTAATTTGAATGCCATTTTAGTCGACAAAAGAAAATATACTTGAATTTGCATGTGGCTTTAGGTAGCAAAAACACTTGAATAAAGCATGAAATGTAGCACCTTATTGTGTAGGTAGCCAAGATTCATCATGAAGTTTGTGTATGTATAGGTATTAGAAATACCAGAATGTGCACGTATGCAATTTTTGATAGCCAAAGTGCTTTGAGTATGCATGTATGTAAATTTAGCAAAGGAAATGCATGTGATGTAGGTAGCAAATACGCCTTGGAAGTACATATAAGTGATCTAGGTAACGAAGGTGTCTTGATTGTGCATGGGTGCATTTTTCTTAGTTAGAAGAATATCTTGTGCGAGTGAATGTTTGTAAGGAAGTATGTGCATGAGTTTGCTCTAAATTTACATTGATGTTTGTGTTTATTGGAGGAGGTTGTATGCCATTTTTGTTTTAAGAGTAGCATTTCTTGGTAAAACTAACTTTCCAAATGTTTGCCTTCGCAGGAAATGGCCCCGAGGAAGCTCGCCTCAAAGAGGTCCAGGAAGGATAAGGCGGCCGAAGGAACTAGTTCCGCTCCTGAGTATGACAGTCACCGCTTTAGGAGCGCTGTACACCAGCAGCGCTTCGAGGCCATCAAGGGATGGTCATTTCTCTGGGAGCGACGCGTCCAACTCAGGGACGATGAGTATACCGATTTCCAGGAAGAAATAGGTCGCCGGCGATGGGCATCACTGGTTACCCCCATGGCCAAGTTCGATCCAGAAATAGTCCTCGAATTTTATGCCAATGCTTGGCCAACAGAAGAGGGCGTGCGTGACATGAGGTCCTGGGTGAGGGGTCAGTGGATCCCGTTTGATGCAGATGCTATCGGCCAGCTCCTGGGATATCCGTTAGTGCTGGAAGAGGGCCAAGAGTGCGAGTATGGCCGGAGGAGGAACCGGTCTGATGGGTTCGATGAGGAGGCCATCGCCCAGTTGCTATGTATATCAGGGCAAGATTTCGCCCGGACTGCTGCTGGGAGACGGGTACGGATCATGCGCACCAACATGACCACCCTGACTCAGATATGGATGACTTTGCTGCTCAGCAACATCCTGCCCACCGATCATAATTCCGACCTCCCCCTGCCGAAGTGTCAGCTGGTGTACACCATCCTGACGTGGATGAGCATCTATGTGGCTCAGTTAATCGTTGATGCCATCTATATTTTTGCAGGTATGGTGCCTACCAGGCACCCTTTGGATCCAGATAAGTCCAACAGGGCCCTGGGATTTCCCGCGCTGATCACAGGACTCTGCCAGTCGTTTGGAGTCCCCGTTACACCTACCAAGGTGATTCGGCCGCCCATCACCCGGGCTTTTATTGAGAAGTACTGCACCCAGAGACAGGCTCAGGGGGATGCTCCACAGGCCACGGGCGCGCCACCACCACCTCATCAGGCTGGCCCGGCTGGGTCATTTGACATGGAGCAGTATTTACGGCATTTGGTTCGCCAGCAGGCGGCCAACCACCGGGCACATGTATAGACCCATGATTGTCTGTACCAGCTGAGCCTTAGCATGCAGAGCCAGGGCTTCGCTTCTTTTTCATGCCCTACTCCAGACCAGTTCAGGGCAGAGGTCGCATGGCCCGGGGATTGGCCCGAGGCCCAAGCAGGAGAGGCGCCCCCAGAAGCTCCCGGCGATGGAGAGGAGGCCCACGAGGACAAGGAGATGGCCGATTTGCTTGACTTCTTGGGAGGGAGAGGAGCTACATGACTGGGAGATCCCCAGATTCATGTTTTCTTTCATATTTCTTTTATCATTTTTATGTTATGTTTTGACTTGAGAGACTAATGTTTGTTTTTGTTGTTTCGATTGTCATTTGTACAGCGCATACATTTTTGTTTGGATTGTTGTGTTAGTGTTTATATCATTACTATCAATGATGTTTGAAATTCTGGAACCGTGTAGAGTTCTTCGTTTAGGAACATCGTCAAAAAAAATAATAATAATAAAACAAACAAAAATCATGATAAAAATAAAAATAAAAAAAATGAAAAAGAGAGCAAATAAGAAAAGAAGAGAGCAAGTAAGGGAAAAAGAGAGCAAGTAAGAAAAAAGAGAGGAAAAATAAAAGAAAAATAAGTTGTTTAGCTGAAAAACCGACATGCTTTTGAAATGAGATGACTTCCAACTCTTCTTTGGGAAATTCACCGATCATAGCTGGTTTTTGAAAAAAATGTGTGTACACCCGAAGGGTGAACGCTGTGAAATTTCCCCGGACGCCCAAAATGGACTCGGATGAATGCACAAATGGATAAAAGAACATATTTTGGAAACATTGGGTTGACTAAAATAGAGGGAATGAATCCTGAGCCCTAGCATCACATGACCATAAAAATTTGACACTTGAGTGTCCACATAGGTGCATGCATGACCAGTTTTGCATAAAGTTTCCAAATCATCATTTTTGCATTTGTGTCATGGAAATAATGTGGGGCATCCTTTTTACCCTTGAACCAAACCAAACCCTGACATGTATCATGTCTGGCCATTCTACAAGCTTTGAGCCAAAATCCTAACTCACCATAAACCTTGACCCAGGGTGAGAATGTCAATCCTTACCCTCGGAAGCAAAAAAGAAGAGAAGGAAAATTTCCAATCAAAGAAAAAAAAAAGAGAAGGAAAATTTCCAATCAAAGAGAAAGCAAAAAAAAAAAAGAGAGAAGGAAAATTTCCAATCAAAGGAAAAAAGAGAGGAAAGGAAATTCCCAATCAAAGAGTGGGAGAAAGCGAAAAGAAAAGAAAGAAAACTCCCAACCAAAGAGTGGGAGAAAGTAAAAGGAAGGAAAGAAAGCTCCTGATCAAGGATCGAAAGAAATCAGAAGAAATGTGCAGAAAGGTCTTTGGACCGGACAATATCTGTACAATACAAAATTGTCACCAAATGAACAAAAAAAAAGGGAAAGGAAACCACGACCTAAAAGTGGTCTTCTCCCTTTGATTACCAACCAAAATCCTGTGCGTCGGTGACTTGTTCACCTCGCGCAAAACAGAAACATAAAAGGAAAAGGCCAAAAACACACAAAAGCCAAAAAAACCCACCAAAAGAACCCATTCCCAAGGGAAGTCCTATTGATCTGTGATCATGCATGTAATTTTTGATTTGATAGGAAATAATTCGCAAAGTCAAGTCGTGACATATCTATGGTTCGGAATTAGGATGAAACACTTACCTGTGCGAGGTTGATACACTCTGAGTGATTTTCTTCTATTTTTGTTGAACCCAGTGTTTCCTCTAAATGGTCATTTAGAAACGAAATGCTAACATCCAAAATCTCATTTATGGTTATGGGGGGGTTTCATCAGCAGACTCTCCTTCCCCGATAAACGCATTGTTTTTCACTCAATAAAGCATATGCTGCTCTAATCAGTTGGAATATTTGTCTCTTTACTAAAGCATGTGTTGCATTTCAGTGAAGAAAACACCGAGACTTTTTCAAGTCTCACAAGTTCTCCAGAACTACGTAGGTCTGAGTTCCTCATTGGAGGATACGTAGGAGCAAGAGCCTCGCTTTTGTCGACCACACCGCTTTTTGTTACCATGACCCAAGAGCTAGTAGCCCGCAGAGACGCCTTACGGTTATCCGCACCTCGTCATTCAGTGACCCCAAGTGTGATTGATGAGTAGAGGCCAATGTGGTCATCTGTGCCCTCCGGAGATGTCAGCATCTTCCGGTGGAGACTTTTTCAAGTCTCACAAGTTATCTAGAACTACGTAGGTCTGAGTTCCTCATTGGAGGATACGTAGGAGCAAGATCCTTGCTTTTGTCGACCACCCCACAATCTCTGTCATACTGACCCTGAGGTCATGTGACATGCGGAGACAAATTATGGTCATTCCGCACACCTTTTTGCCATTCAGACACAGTCGTGTCCGATGGCACACAGAGACAAATTATGGTCATTCTGCACCCTTTTGTCATCCAGAGGCGGCGGGCCCGATGACATGCGGAGACAAATTATGGTCATTCCGCACACCTTTTTGCCATTCAGACACAGTCGTGTCCGATGGCACGCAGAGACAAATTATGGTCATTCTGCACCCTTTTGTCATCCAGAGGCGGCGGGCCCGATGACATGCGGAGACAAATTATGGTCATTCCGCACACCTTTTTGCCATTCAGACACATTCGTGTACGATGGCACACAGAGAAAAATTATGGTCATTCTGCACCCTTTTGTCATCCAGAGGCGGCGGGCCCGATGACATGCGGAGACAAATTATGGTCATTCCGCACACCCCTTTTGCCATTCAGACACAGTCGTGTCCGATGGCAAGCAAAGACAAATTATGGTCATTCTGCGCCCTTTTGTCATCCATAGGCGGCGGGCCCGATGACATGCGGAGACAAATTATGGTCATTCCGCACACCTTTTTCCATTTAGACACAGTTGTGTCTGATGGCACGCAGAGACAAATTATGGTCATTCTGCGCCCTTCGTCAATCGCGGCCGACAAGCCCGTTGACACGCGGAGATTTACGTCATCTTCCGCGCTCACAAGATCTGTCATACTGACTTTTGAGTCACGCTGACGAGCGGAAATACCCGAGTGGTTATCCGTATAAACATTCTTTTGCTATCTGTAAGACAGAACGCTTGATAGCATGCAGAGACTGACATCGTCTTCTGCACCTTTTGTTCCCCCGGGAACAACAAGTCACTTGCATGCGGAGATTTTATGGTCACCCGCGACTCTCGTCAACCGAGAGGAACGAAATTAGTGTCTTATCTTTACTTTCCTTTTATCTCCAATAAAAGACAAGTAAAGAGGGGCAACTGTCATACCCTAATTTCGTTCGGGGACCTTTGCTTGATGACATGCAACTTTTGTTTGGTCCTTGTGAGGTGCCTGGCACCCATCATTTGGCAATTTGTGAAATTCTGGGACATGACGGAAAACAAAAGAAAATATTGATGCACAATTCGTAAGGTTCCGTGACACACCGGAAATCAAATAGAAGCATCGTTGCACAATTAGTGAGGTTATGTAACATTCTGTAAGTCAAAAAGGGGATGATTATGTAATCCGCAAGGTTCCGTAACATTACGGAAAGAAAACAAGTATCGTTACGAAATTCGTAAGTTTCCGTAACTTTACAAAAAAAGAATCACCAAAAAAAGGCAAGGGGGTGTACTTAGTAAAAATGGGGGTGCGAATAGCAACCAGGCCCACTTGGGCCCTCCAGAAGATTCCTCTAGAAGGTTGTTGCTTCTGGAGGAAGCAACCCTGCTCGCCTGGGCAAGCTGAGCTCGCCTGGGTGAGCTGGGTGGCAAGCTTCTCCCCCAATTTTCTATAAATAGGGGGAGAAGTGAAGTGGAAAAGGGTTCAGCCCCTTAGGCACTTCTCTCTCTTTCGAATTTGCTTAGAAAAAATTGTTTCCGTGAAGAAAATCCAAGCCGAGGTGCTTCCGTAACGTTTCCGTAGCGTTTCCGTGAGTGATTTCGTGAAGGTTTTCGACCGTTCTTCGACGTTCTTCATTCGTTCTTCATCGTTCTTCGGTCTTCAACGGGTAAGTACCTCGAACCAAGCTTTTCGATTCATTCTATGTACCCGTGGTGGTCCACATTGTGTTTCGTGTATTTTCCTTCTCGTTTTCATTTACTTTCCGTACCCCTTTTGACGTGCTTAAGCCATTTTATTTAAGTCATTTCTCGCTTAACTTAAAAATAAAATAAATTTCCACCGATCGTTTGAATTGTATTATCCGTTAACTTCGGTTAAAATGAATTCCGACCGTTCGGTCGTGCCGTAACCACGTTGGAAATAAAAAAAGAGGTAAAATAATAATATAATAATCAAAAAATGTCTTTTAGTAAAATAAAGCGGAAAATCAATCGCACGTTTTCTCTTTGGGATTTCTCATTCTTAATTGAATTGACTAATAACTAAAGTGAAACTAAGGCTAAAATCAACTCGCCTAGTCAAGCTCGTCCACAAAAATAGGTTTTTGAAAGTTTATCATTTCAAATTCTTACTAAGTAAAATGGGTCATTTTTAAGGTCCAACGCCTTAAAATGATCACCTTTCAAGTAAAAACGAATCACTTGATTCACGCATAAGAAAGAACTACGTAGGTCTGATTTCCTCATCGCAATTGAGGAATACGTAGGAGCAAAGGGAAACACCCTTGTCGACCACAAAAAGAGAAAAAATATAAAAAGGGTATAAAGGATATAAAGACATAAAAAGGGAACATAAAAAATCAAAGTCATGTTTGCACATTCGATTAAAGGCTGTCGTCCCTTGGGACGGACGTGTGGGGTGATAATACCTTCCCCGTGCGTAAATACAACTCCCGAGCCTTTCACTTAAAAGTTCGTAGATCGCGTCTTTTCCGGTTTTTCCGACGTTTTCCTCAAATAAACGTTGGTGGCGACTCCGCACGTATTCCTTTCGTGGAACACGCATCCCGCAAGTCACGCGTCGCCCTTCCGCCGAAGGGTAGGTTGCGACACTGTGGAAGCAAAGCTTTCCAAGTTTATTTTGATGATGCCAAAGACTCAAGTCAAGAATCAAAGAGTCGTTCAATCAAGATTCAAGAGAAGACTCAAGATATGCAAGAACTTCAAGAAAAACATCAAGATAAGTATAAAAAGATTTTTTCAAAAGAAAAGATTGAATAGCACAATTTGTCCAAAAGAATTTTTCAAAGAAAAATCTTTTACCAGAGTTTTTACTCTCTGGTAATCGATTACCAAAAGCCTAAACAATTTTATAACTGTTTTACAAAGTAGTAATCGATTACCATGGGCATGTAATCGATTACTAATGTTTTTGAAAGTAGAATTTCAAATTTCAAGAGTCACAACTTGTGATAAAACATTTTCAAACTTGTGTAATCGATTACACAATATATGTTATCGATTACCAGTGTTTATAAATGTTGGTTTTCAAATTTAAACATGAAGAGTCACATCTGTTGATGTGTAATCGATTACACTATAATGGTAATCGATTACCAATGACTTATTTTGAAAATTAAATTACCAAAAGTCACAATTCTTAAAGTGACTAGTTTTTGAAGATTTTTTAAAGAGTTACAACTTTTAAAGTGACTAGTTTTCAAAAAGAGTCACAACTTTTAAAGTGACTAGTTTTCAACCGAGTCACAACTTTTAAAGTGACTAGTTTTAACGAAATTTCCAAGAGTCACAAACTTTAACTTGAGTCATCAAATAACTATAAATATGTGACCATGGCACAAATTTTAAAAGAGAGAACTTTCAGATTCCTTTCAATCAAAAAGAGATTTCTTTCATTCATTCAAAGTATTCTTCTAAGAGTTTTTGTTCAATACTTTCTTTATTCAAGAAAAGTTCATTGGCCAAAAACTTGTGTTATTCTTCTTCTTCATTCCTTCTCCCTTTTGCCAAAAGAATTCAACAAACTAACCGTCTGAGAATTCTTTTGATTCCCTAAACAAATAATTCAAAGAACTAACCATCTGAGAATTCTTTGCCCAAACACTAAATTCAAAGAACTAACCGTCTGAGAATTCTGTGTAAGAAGTGGGTAGCTTCTTGGTTGTAATAGTGAACACAAGGGAGGGTACATCCTTTGTGGTTCACTTCAAGTAGAGGGTACATCTACTTGGTTGTTCAAAGAGAACAAAGGAGGGTACATCCCTTGTGGATCTTTGCTTGTAAAGGATTTTACAAGGTTATTGGAAATCTCAAGAACCGTGGGTTGCTTGAGGACTGGACGTAGGCACGGGTTGTGGCCAAACCAGTATAAATATTGTGTTTGCTTTCTTCTTCCCTACACTCTTTACTTTTCCACTGTGCACTTTTTATTTTTGCTTTACTTTTGTCTAAGTTATTGTTTCTGTTCTTTACTTTCTCATAACTTAGTAGTAAAGCCTAATTGATTCTAGTAACATTAAGAAGGATAAATTTTAATTAGTCAAGACACTTTCATAATTAATTCAACCCCTCCCTTCTTAATTATTCCGAGGCCACTTGAACCAACAAAGCCTTCTCCAGTTCTGGGCATTCAGATTTGAAGTTTCTAGGCTTTTTGCATTTGTAGCAAATTATGGAGCTTTTGTCTTTATCTTTCTTTTCTTTGGGTATTCTTCTTAATGAATTTTTCCACTTGGAGACACCTTCTCTTCTCCATATTTTGTGGATCTTTCTTGAAATAAAGGTGAGCTTATCTCAATAAGAGTCTTCCTCAAAATCATCATCAACTTTAGGAGCTTTGGATGAACTTCTAGAGACTTGTTCTTTGGATGATGACGCCTTCTTATTCTTCTAATTGCTGAGAGCCAAGGACTTTTCTCATTTAGGTCTTTTATTCTGCCAAAGTTCTTGTTCATGAACCTTGAGGGTACCAACAAGTTCCTCAAGGGACATAAAATCAATATTCTTTAAGGCTTTTAGTGTTGTTACCTGCGGTCTCCACTTTCTAGGAAAATTTCTCAAAATTTTGTCAATATGATCATAATTATCTTCTGCCTAAGGATCTTAGCTCATTGAGAATGGTTTGAAAGTATCCAAACATACTTTGTATGTCTTAAAATATCAGAACATCAATAATTTATACTTAATGTTATTCATCAAAACCTAAGGTAGATGCGATGAGTGGTCGTCCAAACCTAACAATAACTTCAATGAAGATATCTATGGATCATTACAAGTGTATCATATAGTGGTTTGTAATATAATTTCTAAATAGATTTTATAATAGTGTTTTCAATTCTAAAGTTAATTTCGATAGTAATTCCAATAGTAACTAGAAGTAGAGATTGGAAAAGTAAAGGTCTCGAGAAGAAATAGTGATTGGAAAAAGTAAAGAGTTTAGAAAGATGCAGTAAAATAAAGCAATATAAATTCATAAAAGGTGAGAATGAATACATACACGATGACTTTTTGAACCAGTAGCCAATTTTGATGTGTGGTGTTGCCAGTGTTTAAGTTGTTAAGTGATGATGATTCAATCCACCGAAGATTGGCAGTCAAAGGTCTTATTTATAAACTTCTAATACTAATAGTCGAATTCTATGATTTTGACACGTGTGCAATAGCATTCCTAAATATATTGATCTAACGTTATTTAATAACTTTGTATAACTTCTTCCATATCGTTTCAAATGATATTTTGAATTTTGAAACGATCTTGTTTCATAACACTTTTCAACCTTACATGCCTCAAATAGAGTCTTCGAAAACATCAATTTCTATTGAAACAAATTCCTTTGATAGCCCATTCAACTTCTTGAATTTTTTTTCACATATTGGTTACTTTTGAATGTACTCTTCTTTCCATTTGAGACAAGTTCATCGAAATTTATATAAGCTTCATAACTTGGACAAATTTTACATAATAGAGGTAACATATTCTCATCATATTATTAGCATCATCTTCATTATTATTACTATTAATTGCAAATATATTGTCATTTTTACATTTTCTTTACAAAACCTATAGAATTTAGGAAATACAAAAATTGTTTAACTCATGCAATATTTATTTACAATAAATGTGAATAAAGATGATCAATTAAATATTTAAGTAAAAAATATTTCGTTTGTAAGATTAATAGTATTCTTAGGCATAGCAAAAAATAGAACAAAAATATTGTCAAGTACTATAGTCATTTATGTCAAGTGTGATAGTTATGTGCTCTAGGGCATCAAGAGTGTTGTTTGCCTAGAAAAAACCATACGCTATGGTTATGTAAGTTGTTTGCTTTGTGTGTTGCTTGTGACATTTGAGGAGCGGGAAAATCACCCTACAACCAACAAATTTTAGGGTCAAGAGATGTCAAGGGAGTCGCGCCCCCTACGAGTTTGGCGTATTAGGAAAATAGAAAGAGTATGGCTATGTCGGGAGACATGCATGTCAGTTTACGCATGTCACACTTTGGTGCACATGGTGCCGGTAGATAGACCAGATGCCACTCCCATCACCATTGATCACCATCGGTGATGCAATCCTACCCCGCAAGGGCATTGGATAGAAAACTCCAAGTAGATTGGGCCAGAGATGCAAGAGAAGGCCCTAGGGTTCTTATGAGCCTTAGGGTAGATTTCGGGCCCATGGGCTAAGTACGAGCCCACTTATCTTTGTAAATATTAGATTAAGGTTTCATTATTTTTGGGCCTTGTATTTAGGGCTCCATAATGTAGGTAGGGTACCCTAGAAATATAGGATTTTTCAGCCCTTGTATTTTAGGGCACCTAGACTAGTTTTTGTATTAGGGGTAGTTTTGTAATTTCACATGCACTAAGTGAATATTTGATGTGTGTTGGGAAATAAATTTAATTGAATTGGTAGAAGCCCAATCCAATTAAATTTTAGAGGGAGAGGTGAGCATTTGCTTACTGCATCCCATTGCCACATCATATAGTCACGCTTTGTGCATGTCCATCATGCTTTACATGTCTCATGACACCTAAGCACACTTAGTGGAGAATCTTGGAATTGATCTTGGATTAGTGGGCTGAACCATAACTAAAATTCACTAATCATAATTAGTGAAATTTTGGCTCCAAAGTTTGGCTCCACAAATTCAATTTCAAATTCAAGTGATTGAAATTCAAATTTCCCTCCAATTTTGTGTGACACTTAGGCTATAAATAGAGTTCATGTGTGTGCATTTTTTTTAACTTTGATCATTTGAATATTAAACTTCAGATTTCAGAGCTCATTTAGAGCACAAAATTTCGTGCTCTTCTCTCCCTCTCCCTTCATTCATCTCCTTTTTCCTCCAAGCTCTTATCCATGGCCTCCTATGGTGGTGAGCTTCTTCTAGACTCATCTTCTCCTTGAAGTGGCGTCTCCTCTCTCTCTTCCTTCTCCATTCCACTGCCATTCATCTTCCAAGAAGCAAAGGAATCCATTTATGAATAAGATCCTAGGCCTACAAGCTCAAATGGAGCTTACATCATGTGGTATCAAGAGCATCTTCATCTAGGTGATGTTCTTTTGCTTCCTCTATCTTTTTGTTCGGTGAATTCTCTTTAATTCCTTGTTCTTCATCTTATTCTCCATGCATATCCTCCATTGTGTTGTTGTTTGGTGCTGTTTAGAGTAGATTAAAAAAAATAAACCGATTAAATCTTAGATCTACACTTGTTCTTGCATTTCTATGGTTCAAATTTTGTAGATCTACTCTTGAATCTTGTTTTTGTGTTGATTTTTGGTTCTATCATTTTTCATTCATAATATTCTTGTGCTGAACCTTAGATCTAAATGTTCTTCCAAAATATTGATTAAAAAAAACACAAAAATCTAAGTGTAAATCACTTAATCCATGTTGTCTTAGAGTCATGTTTAGTCATAGTAATTGTCACATTATGTTCTAAGTTTGTGTTGAATTTTTATTTTGTTTATTGAATTCTAGATACATTTGTTCATGTATTATTGTCATTCTTAGCCTATATTTTGAATTTTGAGTCTAATTCATGCATGTTATTTAGTTCATAACATGTTCTAAATCAATTCCTAGAAGTAGTCTTGTTGTTGAACTCTTTTTTGTTTTCTAAGATTCCTACATGATGCCTATGATGAAGTTGAGTTGTGGTGCTGAGTTGTGGCTGGATTTGTGAATCAAATAAGTCTTAGGCTCTCTTGAATTGTGTTATTCAAGATAACTGAGCATAAGCAAACACAAATTGTAACTATCCAAGCCTTAAGCAACATAAACACTACTCTTGATTTCTAGGTTGAAATCGCTGGTGCTGGCAGCTTGAACATACAAACTTGTATAAATTACTGGGAATTGGTCACTACGTTTTTTGAGCTGAAAGGTTTACTGAATTTTCTAGACATCTGGACCCAAATTATAAAAAAAGAACCAAGCGATTTGGATTAAAGGAAAAAATAAGAAAAATCACACAATTTGGCAGAAAAATCAGTGTCCAGGAAAAAAAAAGTGAAAGGAAATTGTGCTTGTTGTTTTGGCTCAAAATTTGTTCTATAATTGGTGCCTATTTTATACCAATCCTAGTTCTGAAATTTCAATTGAAAATTATTGTGAAAACAAGTGCCAAAACTAGAGATTTCTTGAGTCTTTTTTTTTTAGAGTTTTTCTACTCTACTCTAGAGCCATTCTAGGTTTCTCTTTGAGTCCTAGCTTGCTTTTTTGTGCTTTCATTGCTTTAATTGTTGAATAATCCTTGAAAATTTGTCTTGTTAAAAGTCTATTGGTTTAGATTTCATTTCATTTTTTTTGGTCTTTGGTTATTGCTTGTCTCTTTGTTTCCTTGCTTGTGAGTTGCCATATAGGGAATTGGAAAGGAGGATTGGTGCCATATCTTGAAGAATTTGAGTCAAGAAGCAAGGGGCCAACCATCTTAAGAGCTATTGGACTAAGAAGCACTCCAAATTGAGTGAAACACTAAAGAGTGAATAACCACCACAATTGAGGACTTTTTTTCTTTGTAATTTTGTAATTGGCAATTTGCTTTGCTTTCAAATTTTGTAACAAAAAGGCCTTTCATTGGAAGTAAGTTGGGAGCCTCTGCAAGGTCACCCTACTTCCATTTGTGTGTAATAATTTTAGGCAATTTCCCCTTAGGATAGTGAGTGTTTTGTTGGGAACCTTAAATGAGGTCATCTAAACACTCTTAGGATCCGCCTAGTTTGCATTTCTTGCACTTTAATTTCTTGCTTATTTTCATAGCTTATTTCCTTTACCCTCCATTGTCAAACTGCCTAGATAGCTTACCTTTTACCAATTAGTTTTTACCTTATCTTTCACACCTCTTTTAGTGTTTATTTTGGCTAGTTTCAACCATAGTTTCTTTTACCTTTTATTTTCAAACCCCCAACAAGAAAGAACCATAACTTGGGAACCAACATGAGTCTTCATTCTTCATCTAGTGTTAATAGTGAGGATTCTACTCCTAAGGACCCCTTGTATAAGATATTAGATGAGTTGAGATCCCTTAAGTTGTGGAAAGAAAAACAAGAGAGAAAAGAAAAAGGAAAAAAAGAGTGGAAGAAATAAGTCAAGATGAAAGAGAGAAAATAAGAGAGGAAGAAAGATGAAAAATAAGGAAAGAAATGAAAAGAGAAAAACATGTCTCCTATAGTAGTCATAACTCTTGCACGAGCCTAAGTGAAGAACTTTGTGACTATTATGAAGGAAGGCATAGGTCACATCTTAGACCTCACTCCCATAGGAGAGAAAATGAAAGAAAGCCTCAAGAGGTTAACATTAAACTCTCATACTTCCATGGGAAGGACAATGTAGAGGCTTACTTAGATTGGGAAATAAGGGTAGAGCAAAAACTTAAAAGAAATGCTACTTTAAAATCTTATGGCTATCATTCTTATCCAAAGAAAGACCAAGGTCTAGGCATCTTAGGGGCAGCACCTTCTAAGCCCAATGATGATAAGGGGAAGACAATAGAAAAGCAACCCCATAAGGCTAGTATGCAAGAAAAGACTAGCTCCATAAAGTGCTTTAAATGTCTTGGAAGAGGACACATTACTTCTCAATGCTCCATCAAGAAAACCATGATTATGAGGAGCCAAGACATTTATAGTAGCCAAGATGAGGCTAATACTTCACCTTCCTCTAGTGAAAGTGAAGAAGCAAAAGGGGAAGAATCTAGTGAAGAAATCTAGCCCCAAGAAGAAGGAAAACCTTTAATGGTTAAGGAGGAGTGTAAGGAGGTAAGTGTCTCCTCCAAGAGGTTAGCTAAGAAGGAAAGACATTTTGAAATAAAGACAAATATTAAAGAAATTTCCCCTCTTAAACAACCTCCACATTTTCTCCTTTGTAAAAAGACACTTGTTAGCATTGCCACACCTCTTAGGCTTGAGTTTATTCCTCAAGAAAAGGAGTTGTTGGATGAGGGTTTGGTTCGCAAGAGCTTAAATCCTTGTGCTTTGTTGGTGCCCAAAATAGGTGTTATTAGGCACCAAATCCCTAAAATAGGTGGTATGATGAATGCTTTGGGTGGTGCAACACTCTTTTGTAAAATCACTCGTGCACCGAACATCTTCATGATGTGTGTACATAGGGACTCATTAGGTAGGTTTGTTTTTATTTTTAGTTTCAATACAAACTTTGGTACTCATATGGGACACCTTAGGTTTGTCATACTTTTTGGTAGGAATAATCAACATGAAAATACAGAAAAAGGAATGTTCTATTTCTTTACTTTTCTTAATTTTTTATATTGTGATCAAGGGGTTCCCATGAACCCTAAGAGAATAAAGGTCATCCCCGAGTGGCCCGCTCCACCAAGTGTAAGAAAAATTTGGGGCTTCCATGACTTAACAAACTTTTACAAAAGGTTTGCCCCATATTTTTCTATACTTGTAGCACCACTCATTTAGTTGGTGAGGAACCATGTTCCTTCATGGGAAGATGCCCAGGAAATGAGTTTTCAGACCTTACCTTACTTCAACATACTAAACACCACTAATACATATGTTTTTGTTCTTTTTACAGGTGTTGAGGAAAAAAGCCCAGAGTTTCAAGAACCTCGGGATTTGAGGTCAAATCCTTTTCAAGGGGGAGGGAATGATGCAATCCTACCCTGCAAGGGCATTGGATAGAAAACTCCAAGTAGATTGGGCCAGAGATGCAAGAGAAGGCCCTAGGGTTCTTATGAGCCTTAGGGTAGATTTCGGGCCCATGGGCTAAGTACGAGCCCACTTATCTTTGTAAATATTAGATTAAGGTTTCATTATTTTTGGGCCTTGTATTTAGGGCTCCATAATGTAGGTAGGGTACCTTAGAAATATAGGATTTTTCAGCCCTTGTATTTTAGGGCACCTAGACTAGTTTTTGTATTAGGGGTAGTTTTGTAATTTCACATGCACTAAGTGAATATTTGATGTGTGTTGGGAAATAAATTTAATTGAATTGGTAGAAGCCCAATCCAATTAAATTTTAGAGGGAGAGGTGAGCATTTGCTTACTGCATCCCATTGCCACATCATATAGTCACGCTTTGTGCATGTCCATCATGCTTTACATGTCTCATGACACCTAAGCACACTTAGTGGAGAATCTTGGAATTGATCTTGGATTAGTGGGCTGAACCATAACTAAAATTCACTAATCATAATTAGTGAAATTTTGGCTCCAAAGTTTGGCTCCACAAATTCAATTTCAAATTCAAGTGAAATTTGAATTGAAATTCAAATTTCCCTCCAATTTTGTGTGACACTTAGGCTATAAATAGAGGTCATGTGTGTGCATTTTTTTTTAACTTTGATCGTTTGAATATTAAACTTCAGATTTCAGAGCTCATTTAGAGCACAAAATTTCATGCTCTTCTCTCCCTCTCCCTTCATTCATCTCCTTCTTCTTCCAAGCTCTTATCCATGGCCTCCTATGGTGGTGAGCTTCTTCTAGACTCATCTTCTCCTTGAAGTGGCGTCTCCTCTCTCTCTTCCTTTTTCCATTCCGCTGCCATTCATCTTCCAAGAAGCAAAGGAATCCATTGATGAAGAAGATCCTAGGCCTACAAGCTCAAATGGAGCTTACATCAATCGGTACTACTACATTCCTTGGGGATTTATGTCTCACTGGAAACTAGAATGGTTTGAAGACATTAGTTTTTATCTAGGTATGGAAGTGCCTTATGATGCTCAAGAATGCAACGTGACCCTAATGAGGTTTGATGCGAAAGTTAATGTCCTAAGTTGGAGATTCGAGTTAGTAAGTCCCATGTAGGTCATTGAGGACCGGGGAGATCACATCGACATGATGCCAGAGGAGGAGGAAGTGTATTCATCTGAGTAGCAGGATTAATTACCTTCCTATGTTTATACCTTAGGTGTAATTCAATACTTTTAGTCGGGTAGTGATATGCTCTGATCCTAGATCCTTTTTGATATTTTGATGTAATATAAGGGGTGAGATCTTCATTGAAAATGTTAGCATATGTGTATCGATCATTTCACTACTTTTACACTTTGGGTTGTATCCAATTTCTTCTATCGTCATACTATTTATTCGCTTTATTTAAGTACAAATGCTTCATATTATAAATCTATGTTCATTTATTTATGGATTTAATTACAATGTGAAAACTTAACATTTTCCAAGCAACACACTTATTTTACCTTATTATATTTTATCTTATTTATTCAAAAAAATTGATGAGATATTTTTCCCACTTAGAAATAGAAATTAAAAGTGAATGATGCGTATTCCGCAATATCTATTATTTAAATAGTTTTTGAAGGAAAATTTTGGAAAAGAATTTAAGGTGTTACAGAGTATACCACACTCAAGAAACTTCATGATCACCTAAATAAAGAAAGGTGTAATCTATTGAAAGAATGTTCAAAAAAGCAAGTAAACATAACTTATGGGTTGAATTTGAAGGATATAAGAAAAGCTTGAAATTCTCAAATGATAAACTTGACCAGTATGAGGCTCTCCAAAAGCAACCTCAAGATGTTACACTTCATTAAAAGATTGAATTTTTGAAAGAGTCTTTATCCAAATTTGTTGGAAGCACTGAGAAACTTAACAAAATGTTAAGATATAGAAAATGCCCAAATGGAAAATCTGGAAATGGATATAAAGGAAAGAAACGTGTTCATGATGAAGAAACCATAGTACGTTATTTCTGTCAAAAGGTTGGACACATTGATGTAGCTCCATTGGAGCTTGTAGGCCTTGGATCTTCTTCAACAATACAGTCCTTTGCTTCTTGAAGTTTAATGGCAGCGGAATGAAGAAGGACGAAAGATAATTGGAGACGCCACTTCATGGAGAAGATGAATCAAGAAGAAGCTCACCACCATAGTGTCATACCCTAATTTCGTCCGGGGACCTTTGCTTGATGACATGCGACCTTTCTTTGGTCCTTGTGAGGTGCTTGGCACCCATCATTAGGCAATTTGTGAAATTCCAGGACATGCCGGAAAACCAAAAAAATATTGATGCACAATCCGTAAGTTTCCGTGACACACCGGAAATCAAATGGAAGCATCGTTGCATAATTAAGTGAGATTCCGTAACATTCCGTAAGTCAAAAAGGGGATGATTATGTAATCCGCAAGGTTCCGTAACATTACGGAAAGAAAACAAGTATCGTTACGAGATTCGTAAGTTTCCGTAACTTTACAAAAAAAGAATCACCAAAAAAGGTAAGGGGGTGAACTTATCAAGATAGGGGTGTAAATAGCAATTCAAATCTAGGCCCTTCCAGAGCATTTTGGAAGTTGGGTTGCTTAAGGAGGAAGCAACTGGGCGGCAAGCTCCTCCACGTTTTTGAAAAATGGTTTTCGGGGCTTCCGCGGCTTCCGTAATACTTCCGTAAAATTTCCGAAAACCTTGGGTAAGCATATTCCACTTAACATTGGTGAAAGGGAAGAGAAAAAAGATGAAAATCAAATTCAAAAACAGTTCCATAAGGCTTCCGTAACATTTCCGTAAAATACGAAAAGGGGGGTGAACTTAGTAATTCGGGTGCGCTTAGAAATCTTCTTCATTAAGTCTTTGGGCGGCAAGCACCTCCCTTTTTTTCTATAAATAGGGGAGGGGGGAGCTGTTTCAAAATGTTCAAGACCCCTTTGGCTATGCATTTCGGCTATTTTGGGCAAAAAACACATTTTCGTGAAGAAAAATCGAGTCGAAGTGCTTCTGTAACGCTTCCGTAAGCGATTCTGTGGAAATTCTTCATCGTTCTTCGTCGTTCTTCACCGTTCTTCATCCGTTCTTCGTTCGTTCTTCGTTCTTCAACGGGTAAGTTTTCGAATCCGAGACTTTCAATTCATTTCTTGTTTTGTGTACTTTCACTTTAATTTCGTTTACTTTCAGTTTTCTTTTCTTCCCTTTTGACGTGCTTAAGCCATTTATTTAAGTCATTTCTCGCTTAATCTAAAAATAAAATAAATTTCCACCGATCGTTTGAATTGTATCATCCGTTAATTTTGGTTAAAATGAATTCCGACCGTTCGGTCGTGCCGTAACCACGTTGGAAATAAAAAAAAGAGGTAAAATAATAATATAATAATCAAAAAAATATTTTTTAGTAAAGTAAAGCGAAAAATCAATCGGACGTTTTCTCTTTGGGATTTCTCATTCTTAATCGAATTGACTAATAACTAAGGTGAAACTAAGGCTAAAATCAACTCGCCTAGTCAAGCTCGTCCACAAAAATAGGTTTTTGAAAGTTTATCACTTCAATTTCTTATTAAGTAAAATGGGTCATTTTTAAGGTCCAACGCCTTAAAATGATCACCTTTCAAGTAAAAAGAATCACTTGATTCACGCATAAGAAAGAACTACGTAGGTCTGATTTTCTCATTCCAATTGAGGAATACGTAGGAGCAAAGGGAAACACCCTTGTCGACCACAAAAAGAGAAAAAATATAAAAAGGGTATAAAGGATATAAGGACATAAAAGGGAACGTAAAAATCAAAGTCATGTTTGCACATTCGATTAAAGGCTGTCGTCCCTTGTGACGGACGTGTGGGGTGCTAATACCTTCCCCGCGCGTAAATACAACTCCCGAACCTTTCACTTAAAAGTTCGTAGATCGCGTCTTTTCCGGTTTTTCCGACGTTTTCCTCAAATAAACGTTGGTGGCGACTCCGCGCATATTCCTTTCATGGAACACGCATCCCGCGAGTCACGCGTCGCCCTCCCGCCGAAGGGTAGGTTGCGACAGTTGGCAACTCCACTGGGGAATATTTTTAGAGAGTTAGGCCATTTAATCTTGTGCAAATTTTGCCATGACTTACTCCTTTGTTGGCTTCCCCTTATTATGTTCTTGTATATATAACTCTTTGATGCTTTTAGTGCATTTTTTTTGTATGCATGAGGTAAATATTTATTCATTTGATGCACACAAACACTAACACTATTTGCACACACGGTGAGTTGAAAAAGGGCCCTATACCCGGGTTCGTGGGAACATAAGGAGTGGAGGTGAATCCGTGATCATGCTAGGTCTCCGACTTGCTTGATTACAGTGAACCCTCATCTTGAGTTTTTCTCTTTGAAAACATATTGTTGCTAGTAGTCCCTACTGCTGCAGTATGTTCTTCGAAGGGGATGATACCTCTAGAAACCATCAAGAGAGATATGACTACCTTGGGGGTTATCACTAAAAGCCTAGTTAGCTCTCTCCCTTATAGGTCCCTTAAATAGGGGCACGGAGCAAACACGCTGTGTGCCATTTTTCACACTGCCATGCATAAGTATCATATACCCTTTTGCTTATATTTGTTTGTGAATATTGTCGTACTATGTACATCCCCGTGTTGTGCCTTTCGCATATGCATCATGCGTGGGTTTCGTCTTTGATCCCCTCACTTTAGCAAACCGACGGAGGGTCCGTGTCACCTTCTTAAAAAACATACGTTGGGTGCCAAGCTGCCCAAACGTTGTATCCAAGAAGGAAACAATTTCTCGGGCTCCCGTATTCGTAAATTGCATTTGTGTCATATGCATTTCTTCATGCATTCATCCATTCCACCCATGATAGATGTAGGAGTTTTGTTTCGCACTAGATTTTATTTCACTTTAGTAAAACATGGGATCAAGTCAAAAGCCTTTACTTAAAAAGAGGTTCTATCAAGTCAAAATCAAGAGCTTAGAGGTCACCAGTTTACGAAAGTTGGGGCAATTAATGGGTCAACTTCAACGGCAAGCCTTCCGCAAAGCCTATGGTAAGATTTGGGACCTAGCTAGGGTAGAAGTCTCCATGGAACCGATTGCATCCCTTTCCCAGTATTATGACCAGCCCCTAAGGTGCTTCACATTTGAGGACTTCCAGCTAGTGCCGACTGTGAAAGAGTTTGAAGAAATCCTGGGATGCCCACTGGGAGGAAGGAAGCCATATCTTTTCTCTGGGTTCTATCCCTCCACGACAAGAGTTGCCAAGGTGGTGAAAATCTCAGCACAAGAGTTGGACCGTGTAAAGCAAAACAGGAATGGGGTAGTCGGAGTACCAAGGAAGTGTTTGGAGGAAAGGGCAAAGGCCTTGGCAAATCAAGGCGAATGGGCTTTCTTTTATTGACATCTTGGCGCTTTTGATCTTTGGAGTTGTCCTCTTTCCGAATATGGAAGGGTTAGTGGACCTAGCAGCGATTGACGCTTTCCTCGCCTTTCATCATGGCAAGGAAAGCCCGGTCGTCGCCATTTTGGCCATGTATGACACGTTCGACCGGGGATGTGAAAAGAGCGGCGCAAGAATTGTTTGTTGTGCACCAACTCTTGGCTAGCATGGAGGGGCATCTGTTAAATGGTTCCCTCGCTAGAAGGAAGGAAGAATCAGGATTCTATCTTCATGCGAAGGATGTCCCATGAGAGGAGTGCCATCAGACGAAAGCATCACGCCTTTCATCGCACGAGGTTTCAGTGACCACAACGCGAGGGTACTCCAAGGAGTTCGCAAGGCATGGGATGCGGCGTGAAGAAAGGACAGAGAGCTTAGGGGAAGCAGTAATGGGATCATCGGCGGCTATCATAAGTGGCTGAGAGTCCGAACACAAGGACTGGATTGGCTCCCAAATCTAAAGACTGTGAGAGACGATGAGGTTAAAGCTTCGGAAGAAAGTGATGAGGTACAAGCCCTAAAGGCAGAGCTTGAAAGAGCCTGGGTAGTCGAAGAGAAGTTCAAGTCCATAGCCATCAAAGTCTCAAAAGAGTATGATGAACTAAGGGATGTCAATATGGCCACCGATGAAGCCTTGGAATGAGAAACCAAGAAGGCCCGAAAGGAAGAACACGACCAAAGCAAAGTTTTGAGGGGCTTTATAGGGCAGCAATAGTGAGCTCAAGCTCCGAAGAGGTGAAAGGAATCATCACGGGTCAAAGGCATGATCTTGAAGGACGAGCTAAAGGTTTGCCTTAGGTCGAAAAGAAA
The DNA here is from genome assembly GCF_000004515.6 of Glycine max. NCBI lineage: Eukaryota > Viridiplantae > Streptophyta > Magnoliopsida > Fabales > Fabaceae > Glycine > Glycine max. Next base: position 24,825,206 of record NC_038244.2, read on the forward strand.
TTTGTCCCAACAGTTAAGCGAGACTGAAGGGAATATGTGGGCCATCATCGATAAGTGCAAAGAGAAGCTAAATCTAGCGGCGACTCACGAGCAAAGGCTAGAGGATGAGTACGCCAAGATATCAGTAGAAAGGGAAGCAAGGGAAAGGGTAATTGATTCATTGCACCAAGAGGCAACAATGTGGACGGACCGATTTGCTCTTACTTTGAACAGGAGTCAAGAACTTCCCCCATTGCTAGCCAAGGCCAAAGCAGTGGCGGACACCTACTCCGCCCCCGAGGATATCCACAGACTTCTCAGCTATTGTCAGCATATGATAGACTTAATGGACCATATGATTAGAAACCGCTAGGAAGTTTGTATTGTCGCTCAGATCTTGACTAGTTATAACTTTTTGAAAAAAATGAGTTTATCCCACGTTTTTACTCCAAAAATCAGTGCGAATCAAGTCACTCCCACATTTTATCTCTAGCATGCATTGTATGTTGGTCTCGTCCTTTGTCACGGGAAGCCGGAAGGTCCATATCACCTTCTTAATTGTACACATGGGGCACTGCGCCCCCAAATGCACAAGTAAGAAGAGATAATTTTCCGGGCTCTCGTGTCCGTAAAATGCATTCATATCATGCATCGCATAAGCATCTCTTCATAACATCATAATGAACATATCGTTCCTGCATTTGTCCGTTATCATATTCCAGCCTCACATTTTGCATGAGTCATGGCATCATCATGCATATGCGTTCAACAAACTTTTTGATCTGCAAAATTGCATACCATTTGTTTTCATGTTTGCTCATCCTTGTGTTTTCCTCTACAAAAACAAAAAAGGGGAAGCGTGAAACTTCACACTACATTCTTAGTTGCATGTGTTAGGCACCATGAGCCAACCATGTTGGGATCATAAACCCATTTCTAAAAAAAAAAAAAAACACACAACAACAAAACAAAATAATTGAACATGGTACCTAATGCATGGTTAACTAGGAAATGGTGTTTCTTCGGGCATCTCAATTTCATAATTACATTTTCCATGCATAGCTTAAAGTATGCCCGAGTCATTCATCCCTATGAGATGTTGTTGAAGTATTGGCGATCAGAATTGCCATTCCTTCGATTATAGGGTTGAACCAAGCTCATGCTTTTATAAAAAGGTTCATCAAGTCAAAATATGGAAGTAACCGTCTTGCAAAATTGGGGCAAAAGATGAATCGAGTCACATCACTGCTTCGTTTACTGCCAAACATATTTAGGATTGTTGATGTCCTTGTTACTTCCAGTTTCACCTTGACAAAGATGTCATGGACCATGTTGAAAATCTAAATTGATTCAACCCCATATCCTGCGTAAAAATTCGCAATCTTCAACTGTACATCATTCGCATACATCCATGCTTTTCATTGGTTGCATTGCTCATTGCATTCTTTCCTTGAAAAATAAAATAAAATAAAATAAAATGAACTTAATCATTGTTATCAAAAAAAAAAAAACATGCTTTACGGCGTCCTCACCGAACTTGTGCTAGAGCTAGAGTAATGGGTGAAGTAGAGGAGATACAAGAGAAGATGAAGGCCGACATGGAGGCCATTAAAGAGAAAATGGCCACAATGATGGAGGCCATGATGAGCGTGAAGAAGATAATGGAAGCCAATGCGGTTGCAATTGCCTCTACCAGCGTTGTTGCTAAGGTGAACCTGATGTCCCCATCCGGCATCAACCAAATGAATCATCCAACCTCAGATATGGTAGGCAAAGATTTGGGAAGTACGGGCAGCCCCCATAATGTACAAATTCAAAACGAGCACGCCTTCCCGCCATATGGCTTGCCTCTCAACTATACGCCACCCAAAGTGGCGTACACTCCCAATAAGAATGTCAATAACTCCACTCCTATACCCATTGAGAGCCAACAACCCCAAACTGATCATGCACATGTCTCTTAAACCGTGGGGGGGACACATGAAATTCCCCACCACAATCTAGCTGACTTCGAGCCTTGCCTCGGATATGCCACGGAAGGGCAAGCAGTTGGTGGTATACCCCTACAAAACCCTTTGGAAGGCCCTTAGTATCACCCACAACTACACCTCTTGCATTCCACGACAAGTAAAAACCCTCATGCTATGGCAGAAATGGGAAAGTTGGATCATCTAGAGGAAAGGCTCAGGGCCATTGAAGGAGGTGAAGATTATGCCTTTGCTAACCTAAAAGAGTTGTTCCTAGAACCCAATATCATCACCCCTCCCAAGTTCAAGGTGCTGGACCTTGACAAGTACAAGGGGACTACTTGTCCCAAGAACCATCTAAAGATGTATTGTCAGAAGATGGGGGAATACGCAAAAGATGAGGAATTGCTAATACATTCCTTCCAAGAAAGTCTTACTGGGGTAGCTGTTACCTGGTACACTAACTTGGATCTTCCCGAGTCCATTCTTGGAAGGACCTAATGGTTGCCTTTGTTAGGCAGTATCAGTACAATTTTGATATGGTTCCGGATAGGATGCAACTACAGAACATTTGCAAAAAGGGGGACAGATCTTTCAAAGAACACGCCCAAAAGGTGGAGGGATCTGGCGGCCCAGGTGGTACCCCCAATGATGGAAAGGGAGACGATGATCGTGATGGTAGACACATTATCGATACTCTACTATGAAAAGATGGTGGGCTACGCACCCTCAAAGCTTTGCGGATTTGGTCTTCGCCAGTGAAAGGATCAATGTGGGTCCGAAAAGAGGCAAATTTGATCATCCTACTAGGACGACTGAGAAAACTGGGGCAAATGAAGAGGGTGAGAAAGAGGGAGAAACCCATGCTGTGACTGCCATTCCTATACGGCCAAGTTTCCCACCAAACCCAACAATGTCATTACTCAGTCAATAACAAACCTCCTCCTTACCCACCACCCAGTTATCCACAAAGGCCATCCCTAAATCAACCACAAAGCCTGTCTACCGCACTTCCAATGACGAAGACCACCTTTAGCACAAACCAAAAAAACACCAACAAAAAGGAATTTTGCAGCAAAAAGCCTGTAGGGTTCACCCCAAATTCCGTTGTCATATGCTAAACTTGATCCCATATCCACTCAATAATTCAATGGTAGCCATAACCCCAACCAAGGTTCCTCAACCTCCATTTTTCTGAGGATACGACTCGAACGCAACGTGTGCTTATCGTGGAGGAGCCCTGGGGCATTCCATTGAGCATTGTATGACCCCGAAGCATAAAGTGTGAAGTCTAATTGATACGGGCTGGCTGAAATTTGAGGAGAATCGCTTGTTGAATCATAACATTGACAAGCAACACCATACATGGGGCAATTCTGGAAGCTGTTGTTATGACTCATCAGGATTTTCAAGTTTATGCCATTATTATAAACCACAGTTACAATGCTAAATGATATGGATAAAATGGACATCCTTGTCCCTCATCCTCTCACAAACGCATGTTTGCTTATTCAACTTTCACTGGAATGTGGGTGCAAGCCATTGGTCTATTTGCTCAAGCGACCTGCGCTCCTGAGTGTTGACTTCCAAGACTGTTCAATCAGAGATTACTCGTCTTGCATGTTGGTGGGGGTGCCGTAAAACAACGAGTAAAGTTCAAAACAAATAAGTTTCAAAATAAAAAAATAAGTTTCAAAATAAAAAAAAAATGAAAAGGCATTTGATTGACTGTGTTTTCAAGTAAAAATATAGACGTTCATGTGACTTCATTTTATCATTCCAGAAAGTTTGTCTTCTTAGAGAAGCGAGTTGTCAAGAATAGGATGTTGGACAAATGGCCTCAGTTACCTTAAGAAAAAGAGGGGTTGAATTAAGATGCAAAGACTATTCCCCAATTGAACTATCACTCTTTCTTTTTGGATTAACAATGCACCCTTAACATGAATTACTCAAAAGGCAAATCAAAATAAACTTCTTTAAAGCAAAAGATAAATAGCAATAAAAGAAGTTTAAAGGAAGAGAGGAATGCAAACTTGATTTATACTGGTTCGGCCACTTCCCGCGCCTACGTCCAGTCCTCAAGAAACCCACTTGAGATTTTCCACTCTCTTTGTAAAACTCCTTTTACAAAGTCTGAACCACACAGGGACAACCCTTCCCTTGTGTTCAAGAATCCTCTACAATAAGAGACTCTCAGTCTCTTAATCCCTTTTCAGAAGTAAGAAGAAGAGAAGAAGAAATCTCTCTTAAAAGGGATAGATTGTACAATGAAGACCAATCAAAATTCCTTATTGAATATGCAAGTGGTTGACCAAGGAATCTTTTTGAGAGGATAAGACAGTTCAGTTCAGAAAAACTCTTAATCTTTTGAGAGGATAAACTTTGTGGGCAATGAAAACTCTCTTTAAGTTCGTGTTTCCAAGTCACCTTTGATGGCCATTCATAAACCATTTGAATAGATGTGACTCTTGGAAATTATTTTCTGAAAATCTCCTCTGGTAATCGATTACAAGACTTGTGTAATAGATCACAGGCTTTAAAATTTGAATAAATTGCTGGTAATCAATTACCATCCATGTGTAATCGATTACACATTATAAATTTTGAATTCAAATTTCTAGTGACTGTTATAAACATTTTCAGCTGCTGGTAATCGATTACCGGAGAGCAAATCTCAATTTGAAATGATAGAATTCTTTGGTCAAACCTTTTGTTTTTTCAATTTGGAAACTTCTTCCAAAAGATTCTAGAAATCAACTTGATCATATATCTTGACTTTCTTGGATTCTTGTCTTGAATAAAACTTAGAAGCACTTGATCCTTTAGCATCATCAAGACATCAAAACATCTTGCTTCTACATAGGAGTCATTTGACTTAATCCATCAGCTGAAAAATCCTTCAACTATTTCTCGTCCTTGGAAAATTCTTTTTGCAAGAATCAATTGCGTCTTTCATTCTTCCTCACTACGAGGTTGTGAAAACAAGACAACAATTGGTACCTCTAAGCCCTACACTGGGGCAATGAAAGGCCCCATGCATAAACCTCAAACGAACCTAGGGGCAGATTAGAAGTTCTCACTCAATAGGTTCCCAGCTACAAGGTCATGACGAAAGACAACGATTGGTACCTCAAAGCCTTACACTGGGGCAATGAGGGGCACCGTGCATGAGCCTCAAGTGAACATAGGGGCCGATCAAAAGTTCTCACCCATCGATGTTTTTAACAAAAAAAAGGGGACAAACCCTAGGATTTCAATGGATTGATTAAACATCAAACGACTCCATTGCCGTCACTCCAAAATGGTCAAGTGACTAAATCAAAAAGAACATACACTCTGAGGGAGTTCCCAGAGAGATTTGCAAAAAGATAGGATGAGGTTGCATGAATTATCACCTTTTTCAAAAGGGCAGTCAATCTGTGTTTTCCAAAAAAAAAAAAAAAATCAAATCAAAATCAAAATCACAAAATAGGGAAAGAATGCCATGAACATTGTACAACTTTCCATTACATTGCATTGTTTCATATAAAGTCCGCATTTACCCAAATTTCACAACAAAGGTTGCATGCATTTGCATCCCTCAAAATCATGTTAACTACATAGATTCCCTACATCTAAATGTCCAAATCTTTTGAATATGGGATGACCGGCTCTCTCGATGAGTCAATCTCTTGCTTTCTCATAAGGATGGACCCTCGGGTACTAGTACCCTGGTCTTCAGAGGACTACACTCCTCGCCAACAGAGGGCTGCACGCCCTCACCTTAAGAGGACTATGTGTCCTCACTTTCAGAGGACTGCATGTCCTCACCTTCAGAGGGCTACACGCCCTCGCCATCAGAGGACTGCGTGTCCTCACCTTCAGAGGGCTACACGCCCTCGCCATCAGAGGACTGCATGTCCTCACCATCAGAGGACTGCACGCCCTCACCTCCAGAGGACTACACGTCCTCGCCTTGAGAGGACTACATGTCCTCACCATCAGAGGGCTGCACGCCCTCACCTCCAGAGGACTACACGTCCTCGCCTTGAGAGGGCTACTCGCCCTTGCCTTGGGTACTAGTTACCCTCACCTTCAGAGGACTACATGTCCTCACCTTCGTAGGGCTACACGCCCTCACCTTTAGAGGACCACACGTCCTCACCTTCAGAGGGCTACACGCCCTCGCCATCAGAGGACTGCATGTCCTCACCTTCGTAGGGCTACACGCCCTCACCTTTAGAGGACTACACGTCCTCGCCAACAGAGGGCTACACGCCTTCACCTTTAGAGGACTACACGTCCTCGCCAACAGAGGGCTGCACGCCCTCACCTTGAGAGGACTACACGCCCTCACCTCCAGAGGACTATACATCCTCGCCTTGAGAGGGTTGCACGCCCTCACCTTTAGAGGGCTACGTGTCCTCATTTTCAGTGTGCTCCACATCCGCACCTTAAGAGAATTTAAGGTCCTCTATCCTTAAATGCTTAACCAAGACTTGCACTCCCGGTTAAGGGACCAGTAGTTTCCTTTTAACGGTTCCTGGGCCACCCCCTGATATTGGAGGACGGCCAACTGTGCGAGCACAACCAGAGAGGGAGGCTATCACACAGCTACTATGCATACCGGGGCAAGATTTCACCCGTGCCGCTGCAAAGAGACGAGTGCGGATCATGCGCACCAACATGACCACTCTTACACAGATATAGATGACATTGCTACTTAGCAACATTCTGCCTAGCGACCGCAATGCCAATCTCCCCCTGCAAAAGTATCAGTTGGTCTGTGTCGTCCCGACATGGGTAAGTATGCATATGGTTCAACTGATTTCTGATACCATCTATTGTTTGCAGGGATCGCACCCACAAAGACACCCAGTGGACCCGAAGAAGTCCAACAGGGCCCTGGGGTTTCCAGCTCTGGTTACGGGACTTTGTCGGCCCTACAGGGCGCCCGTTCCCCCCAGCAAGTTCATGTCGTCGTGGCATAGGTAAGTATGCACCTCCCCCAACTGATTTCTGATGTCATCTATTGTTTACGGGGATTGTGCCCGCAAGACACCTAGTGGACCCGAAGAAGGCCAACAGGGTCTTGGAGTTGCCAACTCTAAATACGGGTCTCTGTCAGTTCTAGGGAGTGCCTGTCGCCCCCAGCAAGGTCATCAGGTCCCCCCTACCAATCGAGCTTTCATCAAGAAGTTCTGCGTCTCCAGGCAGGCGCAGGGCGAAACACCACAGCAGCCTGGCGATGGCCGGCAGCGGGCAACAGACGCACCGCCATCACCTCTAGAGTTCACCTCTGCTCATCCACAAAAAGGTTTGAGTATTGCCTACACCACATGGACGACCAATAGGCGACCAAGTCCAAAGCCAAAGGTAAGCAAAGTACTAGGTCAGTGACCGACAAGTCATAAGGCGTCCAGCTCAAGACGTTAAAGAAGCGCTACTAGGAGGCAACCTAGTACCTTTTAAATTTCTGCCTGCTATTTGATCACTTTTTATAGTAGGACGCACCTAGTTGCTCATGATCCTGGGAATTTAAATAAAACAAGCGCAAGCTCGGAAGGTATTCATACCTTACAAAACATATATATGTATGTTTAGGTAGTGAAAATACCTTAGATATGCATGTATGTAAACAAAAAAACACTTCACAAAATATATATATGTATGTTTAGGTAGAAAAATACCTTAGATATGCATGTATGTAAACAAAAAACACTTCACAAAATATATATATGTATGTTTAGGTAGAAAGATACCTTAGATATGCATGTATGTAAACAAAAAATACTTCACAAAATATATATGTATGTTTAGGTAGAAAGATACCTTGGATATGCATGTATATAGCAAAAATACCTTACAAAACATATATATGTATGTTTAGGTAGCAAGATACCTTGGATATGCATGTATATAGCAAAATACCTCATGAAAAAAAAAAGAGAAGAAAAAAAAACAAACAAGAAAAAGAAATAAACAAATAAAAAAAAGAAGAAAAAAAAGAGAGAAAAAAGAAAAATAAGTTGTCTAGCTGAAAAACCAACATGCTTTTGAAAAGAGATGACTTCCAACTTTTCTTTGAAGAAAAATTCGCTGATCATAGCTAGTTTTTGGAGAAAAAAAATGTGTGTACACCTGAAGGGTGAATGCTGTGAAATTTTCCCGGACGCCCGAAATGGACTTGGATGAATGCACAAATGGATAAAAGAACATATTTTGGAAACATTGGGTTGACTAAAATAGAGGAAATGAATCCTGAGCCCTAGCATCACATGACCATAAAAATTTGACACTTGAGTGTCCGCATAGGTGCATGCATGACCAGTTTTGCATAAAGTTTCCAAATCATCATTTTTGCATTTGTGTCATGGAAATAATGTGGGGCACCCCTTTTATCCTTGAGCCAAACCAAACCCCGACATGTATCATGTCTAGCCATTCTACAAACCTTGAGCCAAAATCATGACTCACTATAATCCTTACCCTCGGAAGCAAAAAAGGAAAGAAGGAAAATTTCCAATCAAAGAGAAAGCAAAAAGAAAAGAAAGGAAATTCCCAATCAAAGAGTGGGAGAAAGCAAAAAGAAAAGAAAGAAAATTCCCAACCAAAGAATGGGAGAAAGTAAAAAAAGGAAGGAAAGAAAGTTCTTGATCAAAGAAACTAGAAGAAATGTGCAGAAAGGTCTTTTGACCAGACAATATCTGAACAATACAGAATTGTCACCAAATGAACAAAAGAAAGAAAAGGAAACCATGACCGAAAGTGGTCTTCTCCCTTTGATTACCAACCAAAATCCTGTGCGTCGGTGACTTGTTCGCCTCGCGCAAAACCAAAACAGAAAAGGAAAAGGGGCAAAAACACACAAAAGCCGAAAAACCCACCAAAAGAACCCATTCCCAAGGGAAGCCCTATTGATCCATGATCACGCTTGTAATTTTTGATTTGATAGGAAATAATTTGCAAAGTCAAGTCATGACATATCTATGGTTCGGAATTAGGATGAAACACTTACCTGTGTGAGATTGATACACTTTGAGTGATTTTCTTCTATTTTTGTCGAACCCAGTGTTTCCTCTAAATGGTCATTTAGAAACGAAATGCTAACATCCAAAATCTCATTTATGGTTATGAGAAATTTCATCAGCATACTCTCCTTCCCCGGTAGACGCATTGTTTTTCACTCAAAAAGGCATATGCTGCTCTAATCAGTTGGAATATTTGTCTCTTTGCTAAAGCATGTTTGCATTTTAGTGGAGAAAACACCGAGAATTTTTCAAGTCTCACAAGTTATCCAGAACTACGTAGGTCTGAGTTCCTCATTGGAGGATACGTAGGAGCAAAAGCCTCGCTTTTGTCGACCACACTGCTTTCTGTTACCATGACCCAAGAGCTGGTAGCCTGCGGAGACACCTTACGGTTATCCGCACCTCGAGTGTGATTGATAAGCGAAGGCCAATATGGTCATCTGCACCCTTTCCGAAGATGTAGGCATCTTCTGGTGGAGACTTTTTCAAGTCTCACAAGTTATCTAGAACTACGTAGGTCTGAGTTCCTCATTGGAGGATACGTAGGAGCAAGAGCCTTGCTTTTGTCGGCCGCCCCATAATCTTTGTCATACTGACCCTGAGGTCATGTGACATGCACCCTTGTGTCATCCAGAGGCGGCGGGCCCGATGACACGCAGAGACAAAATTTGGTCATTCTGCACCCTTGTGTCATCCAGAGGCGGCGGGCCCGATGACACGCGGAGATACCTTACAGTTATCCGCACCCTTTTGTCATCCAGAGGCGGCGGCCCGATGACACGCGGAGATACCTTACGGTTATCCGCACCCTTTTGTCATCCAGAGGCGGCAGGCCCGATGACACGCAGAGACAAAATTTGGTCATTCTGCACCCTTGTGTCATCCAGAGGCGGCGAGCCCGATGACACGCGGAGATACCTTACGATTATCCGCACCCTTGTGTCATCCAGAGGCGGCGGGCCCGATGACATGCAGAGACTGACATAGTCTTATGCACCGTTTGTTCCTCCGGGAACAACGAGTCATTTACATGCGGAAATTTTATGGTCACCCGCGACTCTCGTCAACCGAGAGGAACGAAATTAGTGTCATACCCTAATTTCGTCCGGGGATCTTTGCTTGATGACATGCAACCTTTCTTTGGTCCTTGTGAGGTGCTTGGCACCCATCATTAGGCAATTTGTGAAATTCCGGGAACAACAAGTCATTTGCATGTGGAGATTTTATGGTCACCCGCGACTCTCGTCAAATCGAGAGGAACGAAATTAGTGTCTTGTCTTTACTTTCCTTTTATCTCCAATAAAAGACAAGTAAAGAGGGGCAACTGTCATACCCTAATTTCGTCCGGGGACCTTTGCTTGATGACATGCGACCTTTCTTTGGTCCTTGTGAGGTGCTTGGCACCCATCATTAGGCAATTTGTGAAATTCCAGGACATGCCGGAAAACCAAAAAATATTGATGCACAATCCGTAAGTTTCCGTGACACACCGGAAATCAAATGGAAGCATCGTTGCATAATTAAGTGAGATTCCGTAACATTTCGTAAGTCAAAAAGGGGATGATTATGTAATCCGCAAGGTTCCGTAACATTACGGAAGGAAAACAAGTATCGTTACGAGATTCATAAGTTTCCGTAACTTTACGAAAAAAAAATCACCGAAAAAGGTAAGGGGGTGAACTTATCAAGATAGGGGTGTAAATAGCAATTCAAATCTAGGCCTTGCTTAAGGAGGAAGCAACTGGGCGGCAAGCTCCTCCACGTTTTTGAAAAATGGTTTTCAGGGCTTCCGCGGCTTCCGTAATACTTCCGTAAATTTTCCGAAAACCTTGGGTAAGCATATTCCACTTAACATTGGTGAAAGGGAAGAGAAAAAAGATGAAAATCAAATTCGAAAACAGTTCCGTAAGGCTTCCGTAACTTTTCCGTAAAATACGAAAAGGGGGGTGAACTTAGTAATTCGGGTGCGCTTAGAAATCTTCTTCATTAAGTCTTTGGGCGGCAAGCACCTCCCTTTTTTTCTATAAATAGGGGAGGGGGGAGCTGTTTCAAAATGTTCAAGACCCCTTTGGCTATGCATTTCGGCTATTTTGGGCAAAAAACACGTTTTCGTGAAGAAAAATCGAGTCGAAGTGCTTCTGTAACGCTTCCGTAAGCGATTCTGTGGAAATTCTTCATCGTTCTTCGTCGTTCTTCACCGTTCTTCATCCGTTCTTCGTTCGTTCTTCGTTCTTCAACGGGTAAGTTTTCGAATCCGAGATTTTCAATTCATTTCTTGTTTTGTGTACTTTCACTTTAATTTCATTTACTTTCAGTTTTCTTTTCTTCCCTTTTGACGTGCTTAAGCCATTTATTTAAGTCATTTCTCGCTTAATCTAAAACTAAAATAAATTTCCACCGATCGTTTGAATTGTATCATCCGTTAATTTTGGTTAAAATGAATTCCGACCGTTCGGTCGTGCCGTAACCACGTTGGAAATCAAAAAAAGAGGTAAAATAATAATATAATAATCAAAAAAATATTTTTTAGTAAAGTAAAGCGAAAAATCAATCGGACGTTTTCTCTTTGGGATTTCTCATTCTTAATCGAATTGACTAATAACTAAGGTGAAACTAAGGCTAAAATCAACTCGCCTAGTCAAGCTCGTCCACAAAAATAGGTTTTTGAAAGTTTATCACTTCAATTTCTTATTAAGTAAAATGGGTCATTTTTAAGGTCCAACACCTTAAAATGATCACCTTTCAAGTAAAAAGAATCACTTGATTCACGCATAAGAAAGAACTACGTAGGTCTGATTTTCTCATCCCAATTGAGGAATACGTAGGAGCAAAGGGAAACACCCTTGTCGACCACAAAAAGAGAAAAAATATAAAAAGGGTATAAAGGATATAAGGACATAAAAGGGAACGTAAAAATCAAAGTCATGTTTGCACATTCGATTAAAGGCTGTCGTCCCTTGTGACGGACGTGTGGGGTGCTAATACCTTCCCCGCGCGTAAATACAACTCCCGAACCTTTCACTTAAAAGTTCGTAGATCGCGTCTTTTCCGGTTTTTCCGACGTTTTCCTCAAATAAACGTTGGTGGCGACTCCGCGCGTATTCCTTTCGTGGAACACGCATCCCGCGAGTCACGCGTCGCCTCCATGACCATTTTTATTAT